>NW_027554054.1:4910000-4969528 GCF_045843805.1 Urocitellus parryii
TTTATTCACAAATTGCTTTAACCTTATAAACAGTTATAAGTGTCAATACATTTCTCTCTGAGGAAGAAAATTTTGCCTTAAAATAACCCCATACAGAGGCATTTAATGCAATTAACAGGCTGAAAATAATAATAATAATAATAAGAAGAAGAAGAAGAAGAAGAAGAAGAAGTGAGGTGGGGAGGATTTCAGTGTTGCGAAGCATACCTGTAATATAAGTTACTTGAAAAGACATCACAGGAGAATTTATACACTGTCTGGAGACATATATGTATATATTATTTATAAAAAAGTGTTTATGAGTCCTGTAGTGAGGGTGTACAAGTCCAATACACAGTCTTTTATTTTCTTGAATATTTTTTTGTTGTAGATGGACACAGTATCATTAATAGTTTGTTTGTTGGCTTTTTAAAAATATTTATTTTTAGTTTTTGGCGGACACAACATCTTTGTTTGTATGTGGTGCTGAGGATCTAACCTGGGCCGCCAGCATGCCAGGCAAGTGCGCTACCACTTGAGCCATGTCTCCTCTTGGGTGGCTTTTTAATGCGGTGCTGGGTGTTCAACCCAGTACCTCACGCATGCTAGGGAAGTGCTCTACCACTGATCCATAACCCTAGTCCCTCAAATCCTTTACTTAATCTTTTTTTTTTTTTTTTTTTTTTTTTTTTTGTGGGGGGAGTGTGTGCGTGTAGTGCAGTGGATTGGGTCCATGGCTTTAAATCAGAAAAATAAGCACTCTACTAACTAAGCTATATTATCAGCCCTAATCTGTAGTCTTTTAACAATGAAAATGGAGCAGCCTGTCATTCAGACTTTGATTCTGTGCCCACTTGGCTCAGGTTGGAGGCAGTGCCTGAAGCCTTGTCCAATCAGTCACTTAGGTGAGAACTGTCCAATCCTCATGCAGCCAGTGATGAGGGGGAGGGTTTCCACAATTTTCTGTTCCCGTGGTGTCTGGAACCCACCGTTTTTTCAATCTTTTTGTAGACTTCTGTCCTGGATCCTGAGCCCAGATGTCTGTGCTATGCAGAATCTGAAAACAAACCACAGGGAGAATGCTGAGAACCCTGAGAGCCAGGAAATGGTAAGAGTGCCTTGTTATATTGAGACTGCATAGGAAGGTGGCTTAAAGCTGACAGTAGTGTCAATGGTGGAAACTGGCAGTCATGGCTAGGGACTCCTTGTGGTCCTCTCCAGAGTCTTGTGGCCAGAAGGTCTCTCTATGGTAGCTTAGCCTTCACCTCCCTCTGACTGGTCTAGTGAGGCTTAGATCAGCAGTTGAAACCTGGGCATTTTGTTCCATAATTGTATTGTGTTTTCAGCTTCTTTTTAATGCTCTTTGTTGGCTTCCATGTGCCATGAGTCCAGCATGTCTCCAGACTGCATAGTGAAGACTGAGATAATTACCAGGAGAGAACTCCAAATCCATTTATTGTATTCATGCATAAGAGAGGGTGTTAATTTCAGGGCTTCTTACTCAAGAGGGTTTGTTTGTTTGCTTGTTTGTTTATATTATTATTATTATTATTATTATTATTATTATTATTATTATTTAGTGTGTGTTGTTTTCTTTTTGGTACCAGAAAGTCAACCCAGAGGTGTTCATCCACTGATTCACATTCCCACCCCTTTTTTAATATTTTTTATTTAGAGACAGGGTCCCTTTGAATTTCTTAGGCCCTCAAAAATTTGATGATGCTGGCTTTTAACTCATTCTCTTCATGAGTCCTGAGATTTTTAAATGTAGCAGAAGCAGTATCTCAAATTAAAAAAAAAAAAAATCTGAAATCCAGAACTTCAGTTTAGCTCTCCATAGGACTCAGAAAAAAACTCCTAGTTTTCTAGCTGTCTGTTCACATATCCAAAACTAGGGTTCTCTGTTCACAGAGAATAAGTATAAAATAGAATAGATAGTATAATGACCATGTAATCAGGACAATGGACCTCACTCAAACACACCTGGTGGCTAACTCAAATATGTTAATGAGCACCATTAAGGCCTATTTCAAATGTAAAAGACCTTGAAGCCCACTTGTGGGAACACCTTCAGCAAAGTCCTTTGTCCCAAGGGTGATTCCTGATCGAATTTGAAGAAAAAAGGATGGGTCACAGAAAGAATGAAAGTGAACCCATATGGTAGTCAGGATGCCTTTTCCAAAGCCTATTCTAAATGCATTATGCTTCCTGTTCTGCCCAAAACCATCAGTAAACTTCTAAGATGGCACACAAAAATGAGTGTTTTTTTTTTTTTCTGGGATCATTCCACTGTCATGTATTTAAAAAATAAAACAACAAAAAAATCTTTATATGTATTGCTGAGAATCAAACTCAGTGCTTGACACATTCTAGCAAAGTAGTCTACAACTGAGACACAACTCCAGCCCATGTACCCAGCTTTTTATACTCTCTTTGTAGTAATCAGAAACAACTTTAAAATTTAAAATTGCATTTATATCACTTTTTCTAGTACAGTAATGTATTACTAACTAAACCTATTCTTAGTATTTAAAAAAATAATCTAATGGATGACTGTTATTTTTTCCAGAGATTATTTTATCACTTCTTTAGGGCTTTGTAAAGGGTCTTTTTTTCAGAATATAGATTTCTTCTATTATCAGATGGGTCCATGCTAACTGTGTTGAAAATAGTGATTCTAAAACTTCACACAATCCACACATTTCCAAGACTATGGGGGAAAGGGAAAGAGAATATTCACAACCAAGAAACCATTTCCCATGAAAGCATAGTATCCATGTCCAACCTGGTGTGTAATCCAGATTTTTCAGTGGTAAGTTTGTTTAAGAACCAAAACCATAAGTTTTTGGGATCCTCTAAAGTACACTGAATGGATTTAAATCACTTACTGTTCTTCAAAATAAAATTTATGCTACCTACTTAAAAAATAAAGCACTATGAATGAGAAAGGTGAATGAGACTTAAGTTCTTTGGAGGTACTGAGGTTGACCTTTAATTATAGTTTATAAATATCAAATAAGAAGGGCCTTAGAGTTGTCTCAACTATTCCAACACATAATATGGAATACTTAGATGAACTCACATGAAATAATGAAAATGCATTTCAGGGAAGTGATATCACCAAAATTTTTAGGGTAGAGTCTTGGAAATGTGGAAAAAAAATATAGTCATATACATATGCATTTCTATAGAAAAATATAAGTGATAAGTACATGAGCATGATGGTAAATTCAGTGTTCCTCATGCATTGTAGGTTGAAGGTAATGGTAAAGTAGTAACTGAGGATATCCAGAACTCTATAATCTTGGGAGTCATTAATAGCAATTCAGAAAAATAAAATATAGTTAGATCCCTTTAGATTTACCTCTGTCCTCGGTTCCTCTTATGAATTTGATTCTGTCAAATGAGATTATGTGTTATGGTTCTCTCGGAATTTATGTTTTCTTTTTTTTTTAAGGATTTTGTCAGCTATGTCATGTAAACCCCTGTCTTAAACTCACTTTGGGGGCTCTTTTACCTCCTGTTCTGGATTGCAGAGCAGAGACTCACCTCACTCATTCTGTGCAATTAATTAACTTTTGTCAATATTTGCAAACAATGGTTGGAAGCACAAGCATTTTGGAGGGGCTTTCATATCCTATAATATGGTTGTCAGACCCTGTGGGTTAAAAGGTAGTTACTTGCTAGGTTAGAAATGACTTCCCTATGAGAAGGGCTTATCTATATTTTTGTTTTGGAAGCCCCATAAAAACAGAAGAGAAGCATTCATGGTCACAAACAAAAGCATGCCAGAAGCCATTAGATATGAGAAAATACAAAAAAAATCTTCTCTTAGAGCTTTTAGAGGTAAAAAGTTTATTTCTGTTTTGTGTAAGAAAACTAAAATTTCTCTTTTGCCTGACAATATTTTGATGTTTTAAACTTGCTTGCAATTTCTACCTGTGTTTTGAATTCACTTATGCCTGTCTATCCCTTATGAGATAACAACCCTCTCTAAAACCTTACTGGAGCCTCATAAATTCTGGCTCCTGCTGACCAAATAACAATTCTCTCTAAATCTCAGTGGCAGCTCATAAATTCTAATATCTGGACCTGAATTTATTTTCTACCTTGAAATGTTAGCCGTGTATTATGATTGTCAAAATCTTTTTAGCTTAAAGTACCTTAGATGCCCACCTCCTTTGTAACTTTTTCTGCTGTAAAAACTTTTTCCTGAAGATCAGAGGGATGATCTCTAGCATGGAATCTTGTAAGAGACAGTCCTGGACAGCTTTTGTGTACACAATACAATCTTAATTTGATTTGATTTCAAATTTGAGTTGGTAGTCTTTTCTTTGTGTTTTGGTTTAACACTAACCCTTTTTTTTTTTAGCTTCACTGTAAATATAACCAAAGAACACAACAAAATTCCTGTAAATTATCCAGGTGCATAAAAAGAGTCATTCTTTACTAAAAGCACAGTATTCATTATAGAAATGATATAAGCTTAAAAATTAAAAGATATCTCAATTCAGACTCAATTCAGCCCACTTGGCTCAGGTTGGAGGCAGTTCCTGAAGCCCTTTTTTTTTTAAAGGCTATACTGATGTATTTAATTGTGGTAATCATCACACAACATATATGTATGTTAAACCATCACATTGTGTACCTTAATATATGCAATTTTTGTTTGTCAGTTACACCTAAATGAAACTGAAAAAATACATAAAATTGTAGAGAAAGAAATGGAAATTAGTCAAAGAGGAAAGTTGCATGCATAGAAGGTTATGCAAACATCAGCAAATTTAGAAAAGGTGGAGTGTTCAGTGCAAGGCATGGAGTGAATGAAAAATATTACAGAGTTCTCTAGATGCTGGGTGGATTAGCATTCTTTATGTTTCCCTCCTTTTTTATTGTTGGTTGTTCAAAACATTACATAGTTCTTGATATATCATATTTCACATTTTGATTCAAGTGGGTTATGAACTCCCATTTTACCCCGTATACAGCTTGCAGAATCACATCAATTACACTTCCATTGATTTACATATTGATATACTCATGTCTGTTGTATTCTGCTGCCTTTCCTATCCTCTACTATCCCCCCTCCCCTCCCCTCCCCTACCCTCTTCTCTCTCTACCCCCACTAATGTAATTCATTCCTCCCCCTTGTATTATTTTTCCCTTTCCCCTCACTTCCTCTTTTATGTAATTTTGTATAACCCTGAGGGTCTCCTTCCATTTCCATGCAGTTTCCATTCTCTCTCCCTTTCCCTCCCACCTCTCATCCTTGTTTAATGTTGGTCTTCTTCTCGTTCTCTTCTTCCCTGGTCTGTTCTTAGTTACTCTCCTTATATCAAAGAAGACATTTGGCATTTGTTTTTTACGGCTTGGCTAGCTTCGCTTAGCATAATCTGCTCTAATGCCATCCATTTCCCACCAAATTCTATGATTTTGTCATTTTTTAATGCAGAGTAAGACTCCATTGTGTATAAATGCCACAATTTTTTATCCATTTGTCTATTGAAGGGCATCTAGGTTGGTTCCACAGTCTTGCTATTGTGAATTGTGCTGCTATGAACATCAATGTAGCAGTGTCCCTGTATCATGCTCTTTTTAGGTCTTTAGGGAATAGACTGAGAAGGGGAATAGCTGGGTCAAATGGTGGTTCCATTCCCAGCTTTCCAAGAAATCTCGAAACTGCTTTCCAAATTGGCTGCACCAATTTGCAGTCCCACACAAAATGTACAAGTGTACCCTTTTACCCACATCCTCGCCAGCACTTATTGTTGTTTGACTTCATAATGGCTGCCAATCTTACTGGAGTGAGAATGGTATCTTAGGGTGGTTTTGATTTGCATTTCTCTGACTGCTAGAGATGGGGAGCATTTTTTCATGTACTTGTTGATTGATTGTATGTCCTCCTCTGAGAAGTGTCTGTTCAAGTCCTTGGCCCATTTGTTGATTGGGTTATTTGTTATCTTATTGTCTAATTTTCTGAGTTCTTTATATACTCTGGATATTAGGGCTCTATCTGAGTGTGAGGAGTAAAGATTTGTTCCCATGATGTAGGCTCTCTATTTACCTCTCTTATTGTTTCTTTTGCTGAGAAAAAACTTTTTAGTTGGAGTAAGTCCCATTTGTTGATTCTAGATGTTAACTCTTGTGCTATGGGTGTCCTATTAAGTAATTTGGAGCCCGACCCCACAGCATGTAGGTTGTAGCCAACTTTTTCTTCTATCAGATGCCATGTCTCTGATTTGATATCAAGCTCCTTGATCAATTTTGAGTTAACTTTTGTGCATGGAGAGAGAAAGGGATTCAGTTTTATTTTGTTGCATATGGATTTCCAGTTTCCCCAGCACCATTTGTTGAAGATGCTATCCTTCCTCCATTGCATGCTTTTAGCCCCTTTATCAAATATAAGAAAGTTGTAGTTTTGTGGGTTGGTTACTGTGTCCTCTATTCTGTACCATTGGACCACCCGCCTGTTTTGGTACCAGTACCATGCTGTTTTTGTTACTATTGCTCTGTAGTATAGTTTGAAATCTTGAATCGCTATACCACCTGATTCACACTTCCTGCTTAGTATTGTTTTGCTATTCTGGGTCTTTTATTCTTCCATATGAATTTCATGATTGCTTTCTCTATTTCTACAAGAAATGCCATTGGGATTTTGATTGGCATTGCATTAAACCTATAGAGAACTTTTGGTAATATCGCCATTTTGATGATGTTAGTTCTGCCTATCCATGAACAGGGTATATTTTTCCATCTTCTAAGGTCTTCTTCAATTTCTCTCTTTAGGGTTCTGTAGTTTTCACCTCTTTTGTTAGGTTGATTCCCAAGTATTTTATTCTTTTTGAGGATATTGTGAACGTAGTGGTTGTCCTTGTTTCCATTTCAGAGGATTTGTCACTGATATACAGGAATGCCTTTGATTTATGTGTGTTGATTTTATAACCTGCCACTTTGCTGAATTCATTTATTAGCTCTAACAGTTTCTTTGTAGACCCTTTTGGGTCTGCTAGGTATAGAATCATGTCACCTGCAAATAGTGATAATTTAAGTTCTTCTTTTCCTATTTTTATGCCTTTAATTTCTTTTGTCTGTCTAATTGCTCTGGCCAGTGTTTTGAGAACTATGTTGAACAGAAGTGGTGAGAGAGGGCATCCCTGTCTTGTTCCAGATTTTGGAGGGAATGCCTTCAATTTTTCTCCATTTAGAATAATGATAGCCTGAGGCTTAGCATGAATTGCTTTTACAATGTTGAGGTATGTTCCTGTTATCCCTAGTTTTTCTAGAGTTTTGAACATAAAGGGATGTTGTACTTTGTCGAATGCTTTTTCGGCATCTATCGAGATGATCATATGGTTCTTATTTTTAAGTCTATTGATGTGGTGAATAACATTTATTGATTTCCGTATATTGAACCAGCCTTGCATACCAGGGATGAATCCTACTTGATCATGGTGCACAATTTTTTTGATATGTTTTTGTATCCGATTCACCAGAATTTTATTCAGGATTTTTGCATCTAGTTTCCTTAGAGATATTGGTCTGTAGTTTTCTTTCTTTGAAGTGTCTTTGTCTGGTTTCGGAATAAGGGTGATGTTGGCCTCGTAGAATGAATTTGGAAGTTCTCCCTCTTTTTCTATTTCCTGAAATAGCTTGAAAAGTATTGGTATTAGTTCCTTATTAAAGATTTTGTAAAACTCTGCTGTATACCCATCCGGTCCTAGGCTTTTCTTAGATGGTAATCTTTTGATGGTTTCTTCTATTTCCTCAATTGATATTGGTCTGTTTAGGTTGTCTATATCCTCCTGACTCAATCTGGGAAGATTATATGACTTAAGAAATTTATCGATGCCTTCACTATCTTCTATTTTATTGGAGTATAAGGATTCAAAATAATTTCTGATAATCTTCTGTATTTCTGAAGTGTCTGTTGTGATATTGCCTTTTTCATCCCGTATGCTAGTAATTTGATTTCTCTTTCTTCTTCTCTTCGCTAGCATTGCTAAGGGTCTGTCAATTTTATTTATTTTTTCAAAGAACCAACTTTTAGTTTTGTCAATTTTTTCAATTTTTTCTTTTGTTTCGATTTCATTAATTTCAGCTCTGATTTTAATTATTTCTTGCCTTCAACTTCTTTTGCTGTTGTTTTGCTCTTCTTTTTCTAGGATTTTGAGATGTAGTATGAGATCATTTATTTGTTGTTTTTTTTCTTTTTTGAAGGAATGAACTCCAAGCAATGAATTTTCCTCTTAGAACTGCTTTCAATGTGTCCCATAGATTCTGATATGTTGTGTCTGTGTTTTCATTTAACTCTAAGAATTTTTTTTAATTTCCTCCTTGTTGTCTTCTAAAACCCATTGATCATTCAGTAACCTATTGTTCATTGTCCAAGTGATGCATGATTTTTCCTTCCTTCTTTTATCGTTGATTTTCTGTTTCATTCCATTATGATCAGATAAGATGCATGGCATTATCTCTACTCCTTTATACTGTCAAAGAGTTGCCCTGTGACATAATATATGATCTATTTTTGAGAAGGATCCATGTGCTACTGAGAAAAAAGTGTAGCTGCTTGATGTTGGGTGGTATATTCTATATATGTCAATTAAGTCTAGGTTGTTAATTGTGTTATTGAGTTCTATAGTTTCCTTATTCAACTTTTGTTTGGAAGATCTGTCCAGTGGTGAGAGAGGTGTGTTGAAGTCTCCCATGATTATTGTATGGTGGTCTATTAGACTCTTGAACTTGAGAAGAGTTCGCTTGATGAACGTAGCAGCACCGTTGTTTGGGGCATATATATTTATGATTGTTATGTCTTGTTGGTGTATGGTTCCCTTGAGCAGTATGTAGTGTCCCTCTTTATCCCTTTTGATTAACTTTGGCTTGAAATATATTTTATTTGATGTGAGTATGGACACTCCTGCTTGTTTCCACAGTCCATATGAGTGATATGATTTTTCCCAACCTTTCACCTTAAGTCTATGTATATCTTTTCCTATCAAATGCGTCTCCTGTAGGCAGCATATTGTTGGGTCTTGTTTTGTGATCCATTCAACTAGCCTGTGTCTCTTAATTGGTGAGTTTAAGCCATTAACATTTAGGATTATTATTGAGATCTGGTTTGTTCTTCCAGCCTTATTTGTTTATTAATTCTACTAAACCTGATTTGTTTTCCTCTTTGATTATTTTCCCTCCTTTACTGTCCTACCTCCCACTGTTGGTTTTCGTTGTTGTTTTCCATTTCCTCCTCCTGTAGTGTTTTGCCAAGGATTTTTTGAACAGATGGTTTTCTAGCTGCAAATTCTTTTAACTTGTGTTTATCGTGGAAGGTTTTAATTTCATCTTCCATCCTGAACCTTAATTTCGCCGGATACACTATTCTTGGTCGGAACCCAGTTTCTTTTAGCGTTTGAAATATGTTATTCCAGGATCTTCTTGCTTTTAGAGTCTGTGTTGAGAGATCAGCTGTTATCCTGATTGGTTTACCCCTAAATGTAATCTGCTTCCTTTCTCTTGTAGCTTTTAAAATTCTCTCCTTATTCTGTATGTTGGACATCTTCATTATAATGTGTCTAGGTGTGGATCTCTTATGATTTTGCACATTCGGCGTCCTGTAGGCTTCTAGGATTTGGGATTCTGTCTCATTCTTCAAGTCTGGGAAGTTTTCTCGTATTATTTCACTGAATAGATTGTTTATTCCTTTGGTTTGGAGCTCTGTGCCTTCCTGTATCCCAATGACTCTTAAGTTTGGTCTTTTGATATTATCCCATAGTTCTTGGATGTTCTGCTCATGGTTTCTCAGCAGACTTGCTGAGCTGTCTATGTTCTTTTCAAGTTGAAATACTCTGTCTTCATTGTCTGATGTTCTATATTCTAAGTGATCCACTCTGCTGGTAGTATTCTCGATTGAGTTTTTAAGTTGGTTTATTGCTTCCTGCATTTCTAGGATTTCTATTTGTTTGTTTTTTATTACCTCTATCTCCCTGTGAAATTGATCTTTTACTTCCTGGATTTGTTTATGTATTTCCTTGTCAATGTGAGCTTTCATTGTCTGATTTTGCTGTCTCATGTCTTCCTTGAGACTCCAGATCATCTGAAGCATGTATATCCTGACCTCTCTATCTGACATTCCATCTGTTGCAGCTATTACCTCTTCTAGAGTTGAGTTGACCTGCATTGCCTGTGGTCCTTTCTTTCCTTGTCTTTTCATACTGCTGGCGTTTCTTTGTGCTTGGTGAAACTGTTGTGTTTTTGAAATTTTCCCTCTATTTATTTATATTGCTCTTGTACAGTTGAAAAATCTCCCTTGCAGGGCAGGTAGTGGCTGTGATCCTCCAATTGGTGTGATCCGTCTACCATGCTGGCGGGCCCTAGGTCTGCTCTGCTGGTCGGTCGAAGGTCCGCCTACCCAGCAGGTGCGAGGGGCACCTCTGTCACTCCTCAGGTTGCTGGGTCTAACCTCCTGGTGGGTCGCAGGTCCGTCTACCTTGCTGGCGCGAGGGGAGGGGGCGGCTCCGCCCCTCAGCAGGCCGCTGGGCCTGATCTGCCGGTGGTCCCAGTCCCGCCTACCTTGCAGGCACTGGGGGAGGGGACGGGCCTGCCCCTCAGCAGGCCGCTGGACCTGTCCTGCTGGTGGGTCGCAGGTCCGCGTTCCCTTCAGGTGCATGTGGCAGCTCTGTCACTCGGCAGGTTGCTGGGCCTGAACTGCCCGTGGGTCGCAGGTTCGCTTACCTTGCAGGCACTGGGGGAGGGGCCGGCTCCGCCCCTCAAGAGGCCACTGGGCTGATCTGCCGGTGGTCACAGTCCCGCCTACCTTGCAGGCACTGGGGGAGGAGACGGGGCTGCCCCTCAGCAGGCCGCTGGACCTGTCCGACTGGTGGGTCACAGGACCCAGTTCCCTGCAGGCGCGTGTGGCAGCTCTGTCCACCTGAAGCCTTGACCAATCAATCTCTTAGGCTTCTGTCCTGGATCCGGAGCCCAGGTGTCTGTGCTATACAGAATCTGAAAACAAACCTCAGGGAGAATGCTGAGAACCCTGAAAGCCAGGAAATGGATCACTAGGCAATATTGAGCTGATGTGGATCTGGGGCAAACAGTCTGGGCCTCTCAGAACACACACCGAGCCCAGATTGGCTGAATTGAAGCTCCCATTCACCTGTGTCTTGCAGACAAACCGCTGTGACTCAGCACTAAATGATCTTGCTGAAACAACTGGTCGGCCCTTCTGAACCTGTGGAGGTTAATACCAACTGAGCCTTCATAGGCAGTGGCCACAGGATTGAGACGGGGCTTGGGAGAGCCAGTCGAGACCCACCCCTTGCATTAGTCACCTGGCAAAGGGAACAAACTGTCGCCATTTGCAAGGGATACCACCATGGCAGAGAACTGACATCACCAGAATGTAGTGGAGGAGATAACTTCATTGAAACCGGTGGCGACAGCATGAAATAAATTTTTGGAGTAAACAGTAACTCAGCAGACAAACATAAATAAGAAGTAACATGAGCAGCATGAAAAAGCAAGGAAGAAAAGGAGTACAAACAATGCATGTCAGCCTAAATATTCAGGACGACCTAGAGGCATCAGAAAAATGGTCAAATAATGAACACAAGGAATACCTTAGACAGATGGAATGGAATTTTAAAGAGGATATGAGACAGCAAATCCAAATAGTGAAAAAACACATTGAAAATGAATTACATAAACAGATAAGAGAAGCAAATAAGCATCTTTATCAGGAGATAGAGATTATAAAAAAAATCAAACAATAATTCTAGAAATGAAGGAAACTATAAACCAAATTAAAAACTCAAATGAGAGTATCACTAACAGATTGGAGCAAGTAGAAGCCAGAATGTCAGATAATGAAGACAAAGAATATCATCTTGAAAAGAGTCTAGCCAACTCAGAAAGGCTGGTAAAAAATCAGGAGAAAAACATCCAAGAGATATGGGATAACATAAAAAAAAAACAAACTTAAGAGTCATCGGGATAGAGGAAGGTATAGAGGTTCAAACCAAGGGATTGAGCAACCTGCTGAATGAAATAACTATACAAAACTCTCCAGAGATAAAAAAGGAAATGGATGTACAAATTGTAGATGCATACAGGACACCGAGCATACAAAATCACAGTAGACCAACGCCAACACAAATTGTTATGAAGATATCCAATAGACAGAAAATATTAAAAGCTACAAGAGAATGGAGGCAGATTACATTCAGTGGTAAGCCAATAAAGTTAACAAAGGATTTTTTATCGCAGACGCTGAAAGTGAGAAGATTCTGAAACAATGTATTTCAAACACTGAAAGACAATGGATGCCAACCAAGAATTTTGTATCCAGCAAAATTAAGTTTCAGGTATGACAACAAAATAAATATCTTTCATGATAAACAAAAGTTAAAAGAATTTGCAGCCAGAAAACCAGCATTGCAAAGCATCTTGAGCAAAACACTATCGGAGGAAAAATGAAAAACAATAACCAAAACCAACAGTGGGAAGTACCTCAGTAAAGACAGAGGGCAGGGGGAAAGCTAATCATGGAGAAACAAACCAAATTTTATGAAAAGAGATATATAATTAAACATGGCTGTAAGTACAAACCATATGTCGATACTAACTCTAAACGTTAATGGCTTAAACTCTCCAATAAAGTGACATAGGCTGGTAAAATTGATTAAAAAAAAAACAAATCCAACAATATGCTGCCTCCAGGAGACACATCTGATAGGAAAAGACATACACAGGCTGAAGGTGAAAGGTTAGGAAAAAATATACCATACACATGGTCCTCGTAACCAAGCAGGGGTGGCCATCCTCATATCGGATAAAATCGACTTCACGACTAAGTTAATCAAAAGGGATAAGGATGGACATTATATAGTGTTAAAAACAAACATTCACCAACAAGACACAACAATTATCAATATTTATGCACCAAATAAGGGTGCTTCAATATTCATAAAACAAACTCTCCTCAAGTTCAAGAATCAAATAGACCACAACACAATAATTATGGGTGACTTCAACACACCCCTCTCACCATTGGACAGATCCTCCAAACAAAAGTTGAATAATGAAACTATAGAACTCAATATCACAATCAATAAACTAGACCTGACATATATAGAATATATCAACCATCATCAAGTGGATATACTTTTTTCTCAGCAGCACATGGATCCTTCTTAAAAATAGACCATATATTATGCCATAGGGCTAACTTCAATAAATATAAAGGGGTGGAGATAACACCATGCATTTTATCTGATCATAATGGAATGAAATTGGAAATCAATGATAAAAGAAGGAAGGAAAAATCCTACATCACATGGAAAATGAACAATATGTTATTGAATGATCAATGGGTTACAGAAGACATAAAAAAGGAAATCAAAAAATTCTTAGAGATAAATGAAAATACAGACACAACATATTGGAATCTATGGGACACAATGAAAGCAGTTTTAAGAGGGAAATTCATTGCCTGGAGGTCATTCCTCAAAAAAAGAAAAAAACAACAAATAAATGAGCTCACACTTCATCTCAAAGCCCTAGAGAAGGAAGAGCAAAACAACAGCAAATCTAGCAGAAGGCAAGAAATAATTAAAATCAGAACAAAAATCAATGAAATTGAAACAAAAGAAACTTTTAAAAAAATTGACAAAACTTAAAAGTTGGTTCTTTGAAAAATAGATAAGATCCACAGACCCTTAGCCATGCTAACAAAGAGAAGAAGAGAGAGAACTCAAATTAGTTACAGGATGAAAAAGGCAATATCACAACAGGTGCTACAGAAATACAGAAGACAATTAGAAATTTTTTTGAAAAACTATATTCCAATATAATAGAAGGTAGTGAAGACGTCGATAAATTTGGTAAGTCATATGATTTGCCAGGACTGAGTCAGGAGGATACACACGATTTGAACAGACCAATATCAATGGATGAAATTGAAGAAGCAATCAAAAGACTACCAACCAAGAAAAGCCTAGGACCTGATGGGTATACAGCAGAGTTTTACAAAATCTTTAAAGAAGAATTAATACCAATATTTTAAAGTTATTTCAGGAAATAGAAAAAGAGGGAGCTCTTCCAAATTTATTCTATAAGGCCAACATCACCCTGATTCTGAAACCAGACAAAGACACCTAAAAAAAAAAGAAAACTACAGACCAATATCTCTAAGGAAACTAGATGCAAAAAATCTCAATAAAATTCTGGGGAATCAGATACAAAAACACATCAAAAAAATTGTGCCCCATGATCAAGTAGGATTCATCCCTGGGATGCAAAGATAGTTAAATATATGGAAATCAATAAATGTTATTCACCACATCAATAGAGTTAAAGATAAGAACCATATGATCATCTCCATAGATGCAGAAACAGCATTCAACAAAGTACAGCATCCCTTTATGTTCAAAACATTAGAAAAACTAGGGATAACAGGAACATACCTCAACATTCTAAGAGCTATCTATGCTAAGCCTCAGGCTAGCATGATTCTGAATGGAGAAAAATTGAAGTCATTTCCTCTAAAGTCTGGAACAAGACAGGGATGCCCTCTATCACCACTTCTATTCAATATAGTTCTTGAAACACTGGCCAGAGCAATTAGACAGATGAAAGAAATTAAAGGCATAAAAATAGGAAAAGAAGAACTTAAATTATCACTATTTGCGGATGATATGATCCTATAACTAGAAGACCCAAAATGGTCTACAAGGAAACTACTAGAACTAATAAATGAATTCAGCAAAGTGGCAGGATATAAAATCAACACGCATAAATCAAAGGCATTTCTGTATATCAGCGATAAAACTTCTGAAATGGAAATGAGGAAAAACACTCCATTCACAATATCCTGCAAAAAAAATAAAATACGTGGGAATTAACCTAACAAAAGAGGTGAAAGATTTATACAATGAAAACTACAGAACCCTAAAGAGAGAAGTAGAAGAAGATCTTAGAAGATGGAAAAATATACCCTGTTCATGGATAGGCAGAACTAACATCATCAAAATGGTGATAATACCAAAAGTTCTCTATAGGTTTAATGCAATGCCAATCAAAATCCCAATGGCATTTCTTGTAGAAATAGAGAAAGCAATCATGAAATTCATATGGAAAAATAAAAGACCCAGAATAGCAAAAGCAATTCTAAGCAGGAAGTGTGAATCAGGCGGTATAGCGATACCAGATTTCAAACTATATTACAGAGCAATAGTAACAAAAAAAGCATGGTACTGGTACCAAAACAGGAGGGTGGACCAATGGTACAGAATAGAGTACAGAGAGACTAATCCACAAAGTTACAACTATCTTATATTTGATAAAGGGGCTAAAAGCATGCAATGGAGGAAGGATAGCATCTTCAACAAATGGTGTTGGGAAAACTGGAAATCCATATGCAACAAAATAAAACTGAATCCACTTCTCTCACCATGCACAAAAGTTAACTCAAAATGGATCAAGGAGCTTGATATCAAATGAGAGACTGTGCATCTGACAGAAGAAAAAGTTGGCTCCAGTCTATATATTATGGGGTCGGGCTCTAAATTCATTGATAGGACACCCATAGCACAAGAGTTAATAACAATAATCAACAAATGGGGCTTACTTAAACTAAAAATTTTTTTCTCAGCAAGAGAAACAATAAGAGAGGTAAATAGCGACCCTACATCATGGGAACAAATTTGTGCTCCTCACATTCAGATAGAGCCCTAATATCCAGAGTATACAAAGAACTCAAAAATTTAAACAATAAGATAACTAATAACCCAATCAACAAATGGGCCAAGGACCTGAACAGACATTTCTCAGAGGCGAACATACAATCAATCAACAAGTACATGAAAAAAAATGCTCACCATCTCTAGCAGTCAGAGAAATGCAAATCAAAACCACCCTAAGATACCATCTCACTCCAGTAAGATTGGCAGCCATTATGAAGTCAAACAACAACATGTGCTGGCGAGGATGTGGAGAAAAGGGTACACTTGTACATTGCTGCTGGGACTGCAAATTGGTGCGGCCAATTTGGAAAGCAGTATGGAGATTCCTGGGATAGCTGGGAATGGAACCACCATTTGACCCAGCTATTGCTCTTCTCGGACTATTCCCTGACTACCTTAAAAGAGCGTAGTATAGGGATACTGCTACATCGATGTTCATAGCAGCACAATTCACAATGGCTAGACAGTGGAACCAACCTAGATGCCCTTCAATAGATGAATGGATAAAAAAAATGTGGCATTTATACACAATGGAGTATTAGGCAGCACTAAAAAATGACAAAATCATGGAATTTGCAGGGAAATGGATAGCACTAGAGCAGATTATGCTATGTGAAGCTAGCCAATCCCTTAAAAAAATGCCAAATATCATCTTTGATATAAGGAGAGCAACTAAGAACAGAATACGGAGGAAGAGCATGAGTAAAAGATCACCATTAAACAGAGTTGAGAGGGAGGAGGGAAAGAGAGAGAGAAGTGAAATTGCATGGTAAATGAAGGAGACCCTCATTGTTATACAAAATTACAAATAAGACGAAGTGAGGGGAAAGGGGAAAAAGAAGAGAGAAATGAATTACAGTAGATGGGGTAGAGAGAGAAGATGGGAAAAGAGGGGAGGGGAACGGTGTCGGGATAGTAGAGGATAGGAAGGGCAGCAGAATACAACAGACACTAGTATGAAAGTATGTAAAAAAGTGGATGTGGAACCGATGTGAATCTGCAATATGTATATGGGGTAAAAATGGAAGTTCATAATCTGCTTGAATCAAGTGTATGAAATATGATATGTCAAGAGCTTTGTAATGTTTTGAACAACTAATAATAAAAAAGAATTAAAAAAAGATATCTCAAATATTAAGGGAGTTAAGGAGTTAGAAATTTTTTTTGTTTTAGAATATAGGTAGTAAAATAGGACAAGAGAGAAAATATGAAGGATAAATATATTAAGTAATATGCAAAAAAGTCAGCAAAGTATTTATTACAAAAAAAAATATCTACAGAAATGGTTCCAAAGAAGCAGTCTTTTTGTCAGGAATAAACATTTGGACAGGAATGGAAGTTTTGGTTCTCTTTTTAAGTATTTTTACTCCTAGTGAATAATCTTTACACTATTTCTGCATTTTACTGGTTGGAATTAATTATAATTCATATATCTATGGAAAAGGTACTGAATGCAGGAAAATATGTTTGCTCATGTTTAAATCACCTCCATTATTTGATCTTTCCCCTTTTAAACCAAAAATCTGCATAAAACCATCTCTTAATAAATATCTCTATTTCTATATATTAGCAGCAACTGAGTTATAAAATTTAGTATAATAACTTGTCTCTTTATGTACTAAAAGACTATGAATATGCTACTTAGCATTTAGGTATAATTCTGTATGATGTTCTCTAGTTATTTATGTCTCTTTGCCAAGTTTTATACCAAGCTATTAGTATGTGCCTTAGTTAGTCTATGTAGCAATGTAGGATTTATGTCTTATTTGTGACACTTTGGTCCGAGAACTGTGTCTAAAGGGAAATATGTACAAAATGATTATCCAGGAAAAAAATCTATCTAATATTATATTTTATTTTATATTTATTTATATACTTATGTATACACATTTTTATTATTTAGAAATACCCTTTGGTCTGAAACTACAGTGATACTAGTGTATTTTAGCTTGAATTGTTTGTGAGAAACAAACTAAAAAGATGTTTCTCTGTGTTGATTGGTGATTTCTGCAACCTCAGGAACCTAGTGAATAATAGCAGAAATAAATAAGTAACCCTTTACTTTGAGGAACAACCACCAAACTAGATGATGTTTTGCTTCTGTTTTCTTTCTTGATTATTAGAAACATACCTTTAAATTTACATGGAACACTTTTGGAATTCTGTTCTGTTAGTTCTTCTAAAAAAATCAATGAAAGTGAAAAATAATGCAGTAAAGATAAATAATTAATTTCAAACAATTCATTTCTTAAAATAAATATATTTTTTTTCAAATCACCAAAAATTCTGAAAAGTTAGAAAAGTTAAAAGCTTTAGAAATATCCTAAGGAAATTTCTCTTTTGCTCAGGACTGTAGACTATATCTCCAACTCATTCTTCTCTAGAATTGGACTGTGTGCAAATATGAAAAAAAAAGTGCTAAGATGCCCCACATGGCTTATAAGTTTTAAAATCCTTAAGGGAGCTCAAATCTGCCATTTTTCTACTTTACAAAATACAAATTCTTAAATTTGTATACTTAACAAACATTTGCAGAAGTGTTATTAAAAATGACCTAAAAGAATGAAAAGAAAAAAAAAACCATTGAAGTACTGACCCACTGAACATGAGGGATTTATAATATTGAATCCCTTATATTAAATGTCTTTTTATCATTGTCAAAATTTTCCATGTTTATTTTATCAATATATTAATAAAAATTTTTATGCATTTAATAAGAAATATTTAATATCCTATTTTATTCAGTCTTTTAAAAATTAGTAGTAATTAATATTAATAATTTAATTCTTATACTTGTTAAAGTATGAAACATTTACTTTACAAGCTATGGCTATAGCAAGTGAAAAATCCAGCCTAATTTCCTTTTAAGATTGGTTGCCATGTCATCACAAAGGCCTGAAAAGTTAATTTCTGCTTCATTATATATTACTGTGATTTGTAAACTTGCTTGAAATGCCTACCAGTTCCTTGAACTCACCCATGTCTGGTTTTCCCTGATGAGATAACAACCCTTCCTGAAACTTTAGTGATGACTCATAAATTCTGGCTTTCTCTGAACAAATAACAACTCACTCTGAAACCTTAGTGGTGTATCATAAATTCTGATGTTGTGATCTAAATTTATTCCCTAAGTGCTAAACCATTTAGACCATTAACCTACTAAGTGTCTTTGTATTCTGCTTGAGAAAATCCTGTTATTCATGTAAGTTCTCAAGTCACCCTTCTTTTATAACTTTTTGTGCTATAAAACTACAGTCCTAGAGAACTGGAGTGATGAATTCCTTTCCCATGGGTTTCAGGAGAGACTGTTATGCTCAAATATGGGACCCCCCAAAGACCACCAGAGACCAATATCGATGTAAGCACCAAAGAGGTGTTTATTGCAAGCTAGCTCAGTCCTCCACACACAGAGAAACTGGTGACTTAGAGGCCCTGAGCCCGGGGTTTGCAGCAGTTTCATAACTCTTTGAAGGAAGGCAGGAACCACACATACATCATAGCATCTCTTAGAAAATCATCACACACCTTGGGAAAATCATAAACAACTCTAAAACATGATTAGCACATTCACTGGTGGGTACAAGTTGGGTAAGAATGATTGGTTAGTACATGATGGGGATTCATTTGAACAGATTGGGTTAGGCCATGAGGGGAGTATATGCTGAACTATATAGTTTCCCAAAATGTTATCAACCACCATAAACTACTGGGAGAGTCATCTGGCATCCCAGGTATTTTCCCTGTGTCATACTGATTTCTGGCTGCTAGGAGATTGTTATGGGTCCCCACCGAGCCTGACTGAGTCAGAAACACCAGGCACAGCAGAACTCTCCTGTTATTTGTAGATAAATAACTCAGCAGGATGGGACTCTCTGCAGTCTCTGGAGTCTGCAGGCTTAAGTCCTCCACTGGGCCACTATGTCCTCAGTCCTACTGGCCAACCAGGTGGGGAACATGTCAGTGCCAGAGACTCTTTGCTGCCTTCCTTATGCTCAAAGGGCATCTTCAGCATCTGCATAAAATACTATGTGCCAGGTGTTTTCCTGCAGCCCAGTGTCTTACCACCTGCTGGAGATTGACAGGTGGAATAATTATCAAAATCAAATCTCGAAGGTCCATTTTCCTGCAGGAAATGAGCTGTCATTATTGGGTACCTAATTTCCTTTTTAGCTAGCTAATTTTCATTTTGACATTGCTTTATTTTTACTTCCTTCATTATTTTTATTTTGTTAAAGTTAGGTGAACTCAGGGATACTGTACTACTTAGCCATATTCTTGGTAGTGGAGCCAGACTTACAGATAGGTAGTTTGTGTAGTTAGGTAAATTTGGTCTAATATCCAGTAAAATCAAGAATGAACACCATATTAAGGGTGGAGTCCAGGATAAGGGGAATTGAAAATGTCCCCAAGGCCCTGAGCCCATCTCAAGGATATTTTAATGAAGCAGCCCACAGCAAACATGGAGATGCTAATCTAAAAGCCCTTCCTGCCCAAATTACTCCTTCTGCCCACCTGTCCTCCACACTTTGGGTCTTCCCACCTACATTCCAACATTGCAAGATAACAGAACAAAGTACAGCAATGTGACAGGAATGCAGGATAGGTGAAGGAAGACCTTAGTTATAAAAAAGCTAAAAAAAAAACTTAGTTTAAAAAAATCCCTTTCATGGGTTCTACCTCTTTGGTCTCCTTTTTCTTCTGGGGAGAAGTCTTTTCTACTGACTTTAATAAAACTTCTACTTTCCACTCTAAACTTGCCTTGGCACATTTCTCTGGTGTTATATTTCAGCATTGGGAAAGCAGGGACTCTTCACCAGTAAACAGCAATAACAAGTTTAAATTTATTTTGAGAAAGGCCCTAGCTAAGTTCCTGAGATTATTTTTGTTATGTTTTGATTTATCTAGAATTTGGTATTGTAATAAAGCATACTGTTTTTACATACATATGTATTCATATGGGTATATTGTTTATATTGTGATTCTTTATTATTGTAATATTATATTTTCACAATATATATGAATAGTAGGCCATGATAAGTTCTTTTTTTTAATCTTGTAACTGAAAAGATTTTTGGCTAAAGTTGCATATAAATTTGTAGATGAATTTTTAAAATTTACGCTTGGTTTCTTACTTCATTTAATGTAAAACTTGATTTTTTTTATTATTGCATTATTGTTGTATTTAATAGTCAGGTTTATTTTGACATAACCATAAAACATGAAATATAATTTGCTCCGCTTCAGTATCCAGTAATTCTTCTTTCCCTATTCTCCTACTTTCTTCTATCATATATTTATTTATTGTTTTTTTAATTATTGCTTCATAGAATACACATAAAAGTAGACTCCACTGTGATATATTCATATTTGTACATAACAGTTTTGGTGAGATATATTGTCAGTTAATTTGGGTGAAAATTATCACCTTTGTAATGATGAGTTTTAATATTTACATGGGATGTATAATTCAGTCTTTTATGTGCTTTTTGTGACTGTTATTTTCTCATAAGTTCTACACATTTTGTTTCTAAAAATATACACATGTGAAATACCACTTGCATAAGGCACCTATGTAAAATTTATACATAGTGTTTTATGCTCTTTTTTAAACTGGATATGTTATGAAATGTGACTGGCCCCAGTGACCATTTTTCCTAAAGATTATTATTTATCTCTTCCAAGATGTATATTGTATTGAGCCATGCCCTTGGGCTTCAAGTGTTTGATGAGTACCATTGCATACTTACATGTTATCATGATCACATATGCTCTAATTTCAGTAAGTGTCTTTGATGGGGAGTATAATATATATTCTCTAGCAAAATGGTTTCCACAAATAGATACTAATTTAAACTCCTTTTGAGTTAATGATTATTAATTTGTTTTAAATGTTCATCAATATTACTTAATTTTTCCCATGATGGGTTTTTATTTTGTATTTCTTAAATTTCTGAAGATTTTGAATTTTTAGAGTTAATAAACATATCTCATGTATAAATTTGATGTTCAAACATCTGTCTTTTATATATTTTTGGCTTAAAAGATGAGAAAAGGATCTAAAAATGCAGCTAGAGATTGATTTCAAAAAAAAGAAAAAGGTTAAAAATTTTTTTTTAATTGACTTTTTTCTTTACTCATCATTGATTATAGATTTCTTGTATGATTGTAAGGGTAGGTTATTTAAAGTGGATTCTAGGGATTATCTTTGTTAATTTCTATTGGAAAAATAAATAAGAAATTTCTCTACACTACAGCTGCAGGAAAATGAATAAATTTCTTTAAAATCATATGGTAATAAAATTGTTAAATGACATACTTACTAAACATCCACCCCTTAAAAAAATTTTTTTCTGTAATAGTTTTGGCAGTGAATCATGAATTCTATTATCTGGATTTGGGGATTTAATATAAAATCATATGGAATAAAATGTGGCCAGTCCTAGAAATATTCATACATAATTTGTTGTTTACTTAATGACATGTGTGAAGATAGCAACTAATGAACATATTTTTTTTTTTTTAGAAATAGTTACTTTTTTGATTTTCAGTTTCTAATAAGTCTTTTAGATTTATTTTCTTACTGAGTTACTCAGGGCCACTAATGGTTTTTTTTTTTTTAATTTTGTAATCTCCAGGCATTTATCCTTCTAAATAATCTGTCTTGTGAGCTCTATTTCTGAAGAGTTTCTTAACATGAAAGAAAAAATAATTATTTAAGTTGCAACTGAAATGTATTCTCAGTGCACTCTCTTCAAAATGAAGAGAAAATAATATTTCCCTAGACAGACATCCCTATGTCAGGAGCTAACAATACATTGATGGTCTTTGAAGAAATTTCATAAGTTCTGTCTCTGGGTAGTTTTCTGTGGGCTGCTGAATTGTCATTTAGTATCCAGATACCCATCTTTTTTCATCTGTACTATGGTAATAATTTTAGAGGGCACAGATAATGCTCTTCATGGAGGCTATGAATACCTATATGTTCTGTAGTGCACAGTAGACAAAGCCGCTGGAATACACTGTGCAGATTCTATTTGGTTAACCATTATCTGCCACTCACATAAATTTTCTTTCAAAAGCTTGTAATAACCTTTTCACTTTAAGCATCCATGTAATCCACATTCCCAAGTATAAAAGTTTGAATCTTTTTTTTTTTTCTGAATTCCAGGTTCCGTTTCTCTTGTGGTTCAATGTGGTACAAATAATTATGATTTTTTCTTTCTTTTACACTGTGTTTCTAATAAAAATGTTCTCTGCTCCAAACCTATATTTTCCATGTCCAGCTATGTTTATAAAATGACATAGATAATTGTATTTGATAGTTTATAAAGGAGAGTTGAGAATAATTCTTGCTTGTGTTTCCCTTCCTTAGAAACTGAACCAGAATTGTTCTTGGTACTGAAAAGAGAGGACCATAACCAATCAGATATATATTTAAAAAATAGTGATTGATTGTATATTCTCTTCTAAGAACTCTCTGTTGAGATCTTTGACCCATTTCTTGAATGGGTTATTATTATTATTATTATTATTATTATTATTATTATTATTATTAGCTTAGCTTTTTGAGTTCTTTATGTACCCTAGAGATTAGTGCTCTATCTGATATATGAGGGGTAAAATATTCCTCCTAAAATATAGGCTCTATCTTCACCTCACAGATTGTTTCCTTTGCTGAGAATAAACTTTTTAGTTTGATTCTATCCCATTTATTGATTATTTCTTTTAATTATTGTGCTATCAGTGTCTTATTAAAGAAATTGGGGCCTAATCCCACATGATGAAGATTAGAGCCTGTATTTTATTACATTGGACACAGAGTATCAGGTTTATTTCCTAGGTTCTTGATACACTTGGAGTTGAGTTTTGTGCATGGTGAGAGATAGTGGTTTGTTGAAGAGGCTATCTTTTTTTTCAGTGCATGTTTTGACACCTTTGTCTAATATATAATAACTATAATTTTGTGGGTTAGTCTCTGTGACCTCTATTCTGTACCATTCGTCTGCAGTCTGTATTTTTTGCAAATGCAATGCTGTTTTTGTTATCATTGCTCTGTAGTATGGTTTAAGTTCTGGTATAATGATGCCACCTGCTTCACTCTTTCTGCTAAGTATTACATTAGCTATTCTTGGTATCTTATTTTTCCAGACAAATTTCATGGTTGCTTTTGCTATTTCTATGAGGAATACCATTAGGATTTTGATCAGAATTGCAGTAAATCTGTATAGTGCTTTGATAGTATTGTCATTTTGAGAATATTAATTCTGCCTACTCATGATCAAGGTAGATCTTTCCATCTTCTAAGGTCTTTTTGATTGTTTTCTTTAGGGTTATGTAGTTTTTCTTGTTAAGATCTTTCACCTTTTTCATTAAGTTTCTTCCCAAGTATCTTATTTTTTTGAAGTTATTGAAAATGGGGTAGTTAACTTCATTTCTTTCTCAGAAGATTTTTCACCGATATACAGAAATGTCTTTGATTTATGGGTGTTGATTTTATATCCTGCTACTTTGCTAAATTTATTTACTAGTTCTAGAAGTTTTCTGGTGGAGCTTTTTGAGTCTTCTAGGTATACAATCAAATCTGGCATTTGCAGGTAAATGGATAGCATTGGAGAAGATAATGCTAAGTGATGTTAGCCAATTCCAAAAAAAAATGCCAAATATAAGGATGCTGACTCATAATGGAGTAGGGAGAGAGAGCATGAGAGAAGTACATGGATTCTCAATAAAGAAGAGGTATGGGAGGAAAAGAAAGGGGGTAGGGGATTAGCAAGAATTGTGGAATGTGATAGAGACCATCATCAAAAGTACATGTATGAAGACACAAATTTATATCACCATACTTTATATACAACCAGAGATATGAAAAATTGTGTTCTATACAAGAATTGTAATCGTCACTTCTTTAAAAAAAATAGAAATATAAAAAAGTTCATAAATTATATACATTAAATATGTGCATGTTATATATATATATATATATATATATATATATATATATATATATATATATATATGTTTATATATAGATCTAGGGAAAGGCAAGTCTCTTTTCTGAATTTTTAAAAATCAATTAATTTATTAATTTGTTCTAACTTGCTAATAGAGCAGAATGCATTTCACTTCATAACACACAAATGGAACACAAAATTTTATTTCTCTTGTTGTAAAGAAAGTATAGTCACAAAACCCATGTAACTCTACTTTGTGTACAACAAGATTTTCATCTCATTCCGCCATCTTACCTACCTCTATACCATCTCCCATCACCTCCCTCCTCTTTGTCTTATTCAAAGTTTCTTCATTTCTTCCATGCTACCTCTTACTTCTCTCATTTTGGATCACCCTCCACTTAGCAGAGAAAATATTAGGTCTTTGGTTTAGGAGGATTGGCTTAGTTGCCTTAACATGATATTCTCCAACTCCATCCATTTACTTCCCAATTCCATAATTTTATTCTCTTTTAATGCTCAGTAATATTCCACTGTGTAAATAGACCATATTTTCTTTATCCATTCATGTATTGAAGAGCATATAGATTGGTTCTATAGTTTACCTGTTGTGAATTGTTTTGCTATGAACATTGATGTGAATATGCATCTGTATTATGCTGTTTTTCGCTCTTGTTGGCCTAAACTGAGGAATGGGATAGCTGGGTAAATTTTGGTTTCTTTCCAAATTTTCTAAGGAAACGCTTTATTTTTTTCCAGATTGGTGTCACCAATTTAGCGTCCTACCAACAGTGTAATGGTGTGCCTTTTTCCTAACATCCTCACCAACATATATATATATATTGGCTTTATGATGATACCGTTTATTTATTTATTTATTTTTTATTTTTTTTATTGGTTGTTCACAACATTACAAAGCTCTTGACATATCATATTTCATACATTAGATTGAAGTGGGTTATGAACTCCCAATTTTTACCCCAAATGCAGATTGCAGAATCACGTCGGTTACACATCCACAATTTTACATAATGCCCTGTTAGTAACTGTTGTATTCTGCTACCTTTCCTATCCCATACTATCCCCCCTCCCCTTCCCTCACATCTTCTCTCTCTACCCCATCTACTGTAATTCATTTCTCTCCTTGTTTATTTTCCCATTCCCCTCACAACCTCTTATATGTAATTTTGTATAGCAATGAGGATCTCCCTCCATTTCCATGCAATTTCCCTTTTCTCTCCCTTTCCCTCCCATCTCATGTCTCTGTTGAATGTTAATCTTTTCTTCCTGCTCTTCCTCCCTGCTCTGTTCATAGTTACTCTCATTATATCAAAGAAGACATTTGGTATTTGTTTTTTAGGGATTGGCTAGCTTCACTAAGCATAATCTGCTCTAGTGCCATCCATTTCCCTGCAAATTCCATGATTTTGTCATTTTTTAGTGCTGCATAATACTCCATGGTGTATAAATGCCACATTTTTTTATCCATTCATCTATTGAAGGGCATCTGGGTTGGTTCCACAGTCTAGCTATTGTGAATTGTGCTGCTATGAACATTGATATGCCAGTATCCCTGTAGTATGCTCTTTTAAGGTCTTCAGAGAATCGTCTGGGAAGAGCAATAGCTGGGTCAAATGGTGGTTCCATTCCCAGCTTTCCCAGGAATCTCCATACTGCTTTCCAAATTGGCTACATCAATTTGCAGTCCCACCACCAATGTACAAGTGTACCCTTTTCTCCACATCCTCTCCATCACTTGTTGTTCTTTGACCTCATAGTGGCTGCCAATCTTACTGGAGTGAGATGGTATCTTAGGGTGGTTTTGATTTGCAGTTCTCTGACTGCTAGAGATGGTGGCAATACCAGATTTCAAACTATATTACAGAGCAATAGTAACAAAAAAAGCATGGTACTGGTACCAAAACAGGAGGGTGGACCAATGGTACAGAATAGAGTACAGAGAGACTAATCCACAAAATTACAACTATCTTATATTTGATAAAGGGGCTAAAAGCATGCAATGGAGGAAGGATAGCATCTGCAACAAATGGTGTTGGGAAAACTGGAAATCCATATGCAACAAAATGAAACTGAATCCCTTTCTCTCACCATGCACAAAAGTTAACTCAAAATGGATCAAGGAGCTTGATATCAAATCAGAGACTCTGCGTCTGATAGAAGAAAAAGTTGGCTCGGATCTACATATTGTGGGGTCGGGCTCCAAATTCCTTAATAGGACACCCATAGCACAAGAGTTAATAACAATAATCAACAAATGGGGCTTACTTAAACTAAAAAGTTTTTTCTCAGCAAGAGAAACAATAAGAGAGGTAAATAGGGAGCCTACATCATGGGAACAAATTTTTACTCCTCACACTTCAGATAGAGCCCTAATATCCAGAGTATACAAAGAACTCAAAAAATTAGACAATAAGATAACAAATAACCCAATCAACAAATGGGCCAAGGACCTGAACAGACACTTCTCAGAGGAGGACATACAATCAATCAAGAAGTACACCAACATATATTTTTGATTGTTTTTTTTTTAATAACTGCCATTGTGATTGGAGTAAGATTAAATTTTGGAGTAGTTTTGATTTGCAATTCTTTAATTGCTAGAGATGTTGTACATTTTTTTTTATTTATTGATTGATTGTGTATCTTCTAAGAAGTGTGTCTCTTCAGTTCCTTAGCCCATTTCATTTAATGATTGGGAAATTTGTTTTTTGGTATTAAGTTTTTTAAGTTCTTTATATATTTTGGAAATTAGGTTTGTATTTGATGTGCATGTGGTAAAAATTTGCTCCTATTCTCTGGTATCACTTTTCACCTCACTGATTGTTTTATTTTCTGAGAAGAATCTTTTCAGTTTGAATTCATCCCATCTAGTGAGTCTTGTTTCTATTTCTTGTGCTTTAGTAGTATTCTTAAAGAAGCAAAATTTCAAATCCCCTACCTGGGATTACAGGTGAATGAGATCATGATAGCAACACAATTCATCTTCATTTCAAGCCCACTTTCTTAGGGGGCTTTCATCCTAGGAAGAAAAAGAAAATGTTATAGACAGGCCATTGGGTCTAAGGCCATTTCATAAAATAAGGAATAAACCATTAATCAATTTAAATAATAGACTCAAATCTTTGGATCTGGGGAAAAACATATATGTATGTATGTATTACACACACACACACCCCATACACTTTCTGGTTAAATCTGTGCCCTCACTCAGGGCAGTTTATCTCTAGTTTTTTTTTTTTTATCTCAGGAGAAATATTGGTAAAAAAAATGTATCTTTCACCTGTAGCATAAAAAGAAGTGATCATGTCCTTCATCTTCCTGAATTCAGGACAAGCATAACTCTCAAATATGGTTCTGTGAACTGAGATTTTCTGGAGTCTTGACATAGTTTTAAGGGTGCTCTTCCAAAAATACATATAATTTATTAGTAATACTTTAAATACATAATAGTAATTTTCACATAGAGGAAATTATGGGTTATACTATAAAATTAAATTTTTACTATTTTTATATGAATTCTAAAAAAATAATTATCTTTCCACCTCATATAATTTTAATGTTCAATCTGTTTCCATACAAGAAAAGTTAACTGAAATTTTACGAGAGTGTCTCTGTATTATTTCCATCAATAAATAATATATTTACATATGCAATCTATAAATTCGAAAGGCCTTATATGCAAGTTTAAATGCAAATGCTTTTCTGGGTTGGCTGGATTTTACTTCTCCAAGGAATCCTTGCCTTAAATTTGCTGCAGCCTGAGCATCTGGATTTCAATTCCCAGAGCCTCAAATGACAATAAATAAATAGATAGATAAATAAATAAATAAATGTACAGGCAAGACCCTACAATTGTGACATCAGTTATTTTTGGATTTGAGGTTATCTCCTGACTCTCAAAAAACTCACTCGGCTCACATTGAGCATATGAAGAAATAACTTGTGTCTAATCAGGACCCCTTATATAAGCATTGTCCAATCTACACATATTCAGTAAAGAGAAGCAAGTTTTGATCATCTGGTGTGAAGCCTGCCAGAGTGGGTATCCATTTCTAGGCTTCTTCACTTATGTTCAGTGAACCTGATTTTTTCTCCTGTATAGGCACTTTGTGATTTATAGAGAGGACACGTGGTTCCTAAAAATACAGTAAATGATGAGTGTGCAGCGCAATCCTGGAGGGTGAGTCTGGTTGAAACTGGCTGCACTGACTATGGTGGGAACTGGCAATGATTGGCTAGAATCCCTGGTGTAATCTTTGGTTTCTGGAGTCCTGTGTCTTCTGCTGAGAAAGGTCAGCCATGAATTTCCACTGGCCAGTCAACTGGACCATATATTAACAGTAGACACTGGAAGTCCTATAGTATCCTATAGAATATCTTCAGCCCTTACCTTAAATTCTATGTGAGAACATTTGTGGCAATATTTCCGAATCTTCTCAGATTGTGTTGTGGATTCTGGAGTGAGGAGATCATTTCAATCAGAACTCCATGTATTTTTTCCTCCAGGAGTGGGGTGAGATACTCTATATGTATCTCAGTTTTTCTTTCCTCCTGAATTCATTCTCTTTCATTTTGGAGATTGTGGTATTGTGGATTGAGCCAGAGGTACTGTACCACTTAGCTACATACCTGGTACTTTTTAATTTTTTTTATCTTCAAAGAGTTGCTGAGTGTCATTTTAAATTTATGCCCCAGTATTGTGAGTTGTATTTATATATAAAATTTCAGCTTCCTGTTTAATGACAATTTCCCCCTTTGGCAGTATTATCAGTTACATTTTTGCAGTATTATCAGTTACTTTACCCATATTATATTTCAAATGAACATAGTATTTTCAATTGTTATACCAAAAACTGTGTGAGACTTTAAAGCATTTTTTTTCTCTCTGGGTGAAATGGTACATGCATATTAATTCCAGAGACTCAAGTGGTTAAGTCAGTAAGATTGAAATTTCAAAGTAAACATCAGAAACTTAGGTAGACTAATTAGACAAGTAGAAACACCTGTCTCAAAATTTTAAAACATGACTGGGTATGTAGCACAGAATTAACATGCTGCTGTTTCAAATCCCCAGTACCATTGAAAAAAAATCAAAAGCAAATTTTTTGTTGTTGTTGTTTATGAGCATTTTACATGATTGAAAAATAAAGAAGAATCACTTGATCTTGGAAAAATCATCATGTGTTTCTATTCTTCCTTTGTGTCTCCAAAGGCAGACAACCTCTCAGAGTGTCTTTATGCTCAGATTTCCTTTTGTGGAATGTATATGAGAGAATTCTCATTCCATACTCTGGTATTTTCCTGGAACTGTGTTTCCGAACTATGTAATATGAGGATTCCACAGCTGGCACATCTAATGCCTCTCATAAGTCCATACCAGTACTTGTGGCTTTTCTTGTTCAAGAGCAGTATGAATGTAGAGAGCTTAGTTTCTCAAAGAAATAACTGAGAGAACTCTCAAATTCCATTTTTTAAATGTCTTCAGTAATTTTATAGTCTATCACAGTGTTTCTTTCTTCCATATTCATATAATTGGAGTACTACTTACTATTCCACTTTTTGAGAGTAGCCATGCTAACAGCTCTGCTCATGCAGAAGATCTTATAGTTGGATGGTGCACTAAAATTCTGATGCAAGCTTTTTAGATTCCAGGGTGCTTTATGCTCACTGGAAAAAAAATTGATGTGCAGTTATTTCAAAAATAAAGAGGGATCTCTGATTGTAACCATTTTTCTTCAATAATATTCGAGATTATTGCCCATTACAATGTTTGCACACCAATGAGAAAACACTCTTTTTTTGATCTAGGGAGATTTGCACCTGCACAGTTACCAGTGCTTTCAATGCTTTCAGGTTTTACATGTAGTCCATTGAATGGAAAATGTTAATATCAGGACAAATTACTTACAGAAAGAATTGGTTGGGTCTGGTGTTATTAGTAAAATGAGCTGGGTGACAGAACTCAGGAAGTGCTAAACTGCCACTTTGGTTTCAGTGGTGGTCTGTATTTCCCTGTTAATTTTTTGGTACTATCTAGATAAAAGTTGAACTGTCAGCAACAGCTATTTGCATTTTTAGAGAATGTTGGCAAATCCCTCTAAGGGATTAAGGGGTTACCTGAAGATTTAACACCTCTTCCACTCTGGTCTAATGGAATAAACCCCATGGACCTTGCATGGCCATAGAAAACCACTTATTCCCCCCCCCCCTGGAGTAAATACTCATGTATATCTTATTCCTTCCTCTGTGTGTACAGATAAATTAGCATTTAACTACAGGCAATTTAGAGTTAAATAATATATTTCAAACCCAAATCAATCTTCCTTTATTTATATTAACACTGGATTTCGGCATTTTGTTCCAGTAATTTTGCATATTGCTCAAATCAGAAAATCAAGTGCATTCTACTTATCTCTTGGTCGATCTTTTTTTCAGTTTTCCAATTTATGTGCCCCTCATTCCTTTACAGTTTTTAGAAGGACTCAAAACAGGAGTAAATATTTATTTGGTGTATCCATAAGTGGAGGGAGGTTCATATTCTGCTTTTATTTATTTTTATTTTATTTTTAAAAATTATCTCTCTTTATATCTGCTCTTTGGTGGATGCTTGTGTATAATTCCAGTGTCACACACATTCTGCACACAAGTCACTTTTGTAATCTATGCCTTTTAAACTAATATCTACCTTGAGGTTCGATTGTAGCATTCATTCACATTAAATATTTTATTGATATGTTTTGATTTATATACTTATAATAATTAACAATAAAAAGATATTTGCATACATATGAACTGCCCTATGTAGTGTTCTGTATTGTGATTTCTTTATTTTAAAATTACTACACTTTTGTAATATTATAATGTGCATTAGTGTCAGGTAATGATCACTAGTACATTTGCTTTTATATATGAGATAGTACTTGTCTAATTTTATATACATTCATCTTTCCAGGAAAATTTTAGAAGTTTTTGCTTTGATTTCTTATTTAACAACAAGTAAAGAATGGTAAAATTATGACCAGTTATTATTAAAGTGTACCTTGGGAAAAATGATCATTTTCATAATAGTTTTATCCTTTGTAAATATGTTGAATATTTGAGTTTTTTTAATGTTCTTTTCTGTATTTTTATTTTCTCAAATACTGCAATTTCCTTTTGTAAACATACATGTATAGGAAATGCAACATTCATGTGACATCAGCATAAAACATACATGGTATTTTATAGTATTTGTCAAACTGGATATAATACATCAACCAAAATTCTAGCTCCTAGAATTTACATTTTACAAAGTTTAATATTTATTTCTTCCTCTTTAGCCATATCACTTGGTTTCATATCTCAAAGAATGTGGCTGTATTCTCATGTACAGTTGCTGTAATTTTAGTCTCTGTTTCCTGTGTGGGTGTATAATATACATATGGTTACAAAACAGTTTCTACAAATGGATAATAAGAGCTTAAATTATTATTTTAATTTTTTATTGCACTTAATCCACATATTCATCAATACTATTTAATTCATCTATATGATGTGATTTCATTCAATGTTACCTAATTTGTAAAGATTTTGAGTTTTCATGATTATTGAACACTTAGATTTATCCTTTTTAAAGTGACTCTTCAAGATTTTTTTTCTTTTACATTCTGTTGTATCTCTTCTTCTTATAAGTGTTTGATTATATTTTAGGAAATAAGGTTTTTTTTTTTTTACCTTGTCAGTTTTGCAGCTTTTAATGTAAGCATTTGATGAATAGATTTTTTTGTATTGATATTTTGTAATTTATAAGTTTAAGTCTATTATGTTGTATAATTTTGAAAACAAAAAAACTATTTTTTTCATTTGTGATATTAGGGATTAAACCAAAGTGTCTTAATGCTGAGCATATTCTCAGCTGTGTTTTAAATTTTATTTCCAGATGGGGTTTGGTCAATTTCTTCAGTTGGCCTTATATTTTGAACTTCATGCCTTAGACTCCAGAATAGTAGATATTTCAGGTGTGCACCACCATATGAACCCTATCTTTTGTAGGTAAACTTTTGAGCTTTGTACTTACTTATATATTTCAGTATTATTTATTAATAACATATTCAGCATTTAATGTGTCAAAATATGTTGTTATATTTTATGAGTGAAGGGTAAAATAGCATTTCATTATCACACTCTTTTCTCAATATCCTAGCATGTTTTAAGAGTTTTGTTGTTGGTGTTTTCTGTAGTTCCACCATTTATTTTATAATAAGGTTTACCCTGATTGATTTTACTTCATAACATCAATCATGTGGCATCACGGTATTTTGGTCAACAGTAGCCTTTATGTACAACCATGGATCTAGCAAATATCTTAGCCATGTACTAGTCTACACCATCTATATTCTGTCATTGCACTCAGAGATTTGGAAAATTGCAGAAGATTCTTAGGATAAATTTTCCAGAGTGTATTTCCATTAAATGACAAATCATTATATATGCCTATATTTGCAATTATATACTGTATAATTGATATAATTTTTATTTGTTGAATTTTCAAATTTGCTAGTGGTTTTTTAATTGTATCTGCTTTTTAAAAATTTGTACTGAAAATTGAACCCAGGGGTGCTTAACAATAAAGCCACATCCTCAGTCTTTTTTAATATTTTATTTAGAGACAGAGTATTGCTGAGTTGCTAAGTGCCTCACTAAGTTGCTCAATACAATATATATAAGACAATATTATATATAATATTGTCTTAGAATTTATGATCCTTTTTTCTTATCATCCTCAGTCACTGGAACTACACTTGTCCATCACTAGACTGGGCTCATTTGCTTTTTAAAAGCACCAACATTGATACTGGTAACCCTGTTTTATGTTTATCTTTAATAGCTTCTAATTTTGCTCTTTTGCTTAAGACTTTCTTTACTTTTAGTTTTTAAATTTTACTTTTTATTTGGATGGATGATTTAATAATAAATTCTAGTCATTATATGGCTTACTAATTTTTTTGTATGTTTTATTTTCACCTCAGGTATAGATGAATTCCAATTTTCTCCAGCTGTATGGAGGTCTAAGTGAAACATAATAATCTGTATGGATATTGTTAAAGAAATGGAACCACAATTTTACCCAGTTTTTTGACTGCACTGTATATGCCCAAAGGACATTAAATCAGCATATTACTTTGACACAGCCACATTAATGTTTATAGCAGCACAGTTCACAATAGCTAAGCTATAAACCCAACCATGCAATGAGGAATGGGTCCATTCAATAATGACAGGATAAAAAACTGTTGCTTATGTACACAATAAACTATGAATCCTCCATAAAGAAGAATGATTTTATGACATTTCCCAGGAAATGGGTGAAACTGTAGATTTTATGCTAAGTAAAACAAACCATTTCTTTAAAACTAAAAGTTGAAATTTATTGCTGATATGTGAAATCTAAAGCTTATAAAGTAGGGAAGGGTAAGAAAAGAAGATCAGTAGATTGTACAATGGTAAACAATAAATAAATAAATAAATAAATAAATAAATAAATAAGACAAGGATAGACATATAAAAGATATATATCTGTAAGTGAATCCTACGATTGTAGCCACCAACAAGAACAGGGTTTTAATTAGGATAAGATATATCCCATGCTTGCATAGTACCATAAAAATCGATTTTACTGTCATGTAGAACTAGAAAGAAGCAATAAAATAAAAAAAATAATTATATGTGTTTGTAGAGCTATATGTATATTTTATTATAAATATCATACAATATAAACATCGATCAAAGCTTGTATATATATATATATATATATATATATATATATATATATATATATATATAATTTTGTATGTTAAAAAATGTTAAAATTATAAAAAGGAAAATTCAAACAGTATTGTTGTTGCTATTTTTTATATTATTAACACACCTAAAATCTATAAAATGTTTGACCTTAAATAAACTATTAAATATTTCCATTAAGTGGTCTGTCTACCTTGTTATATTTCAAAATTTCTCTTATACCATTGATATTGAAATTACTAGAGAGCTCACTACACATTCATAATAGCCAGCTCTATCAGAGAAATAAGAAATAAGATTCTACACATTAGTTAATCTCTGATTAGTGGTTGCACAATTAAAATTTGAGGATTCCCTTTCTTAATGACCATGATTTTCTCATCTGAATAATATGTATAGTTTAGATCAAGATATAAAAAAATTACAAAATATATATTTTTTGATAATGCCTGAGTTTTATATTGTGTTTCATAAATGTGGAGTATGTATACTTTTTTTAACTTAATTCACTTTTTACGCAGAAGTAGATAATAGTATCATTGTGTTCCAAAACACTACCTACATGATAGTCTACAAACTCTAATTTCAACTGTAATTACATTACAGACTGTGCAAATATTCCTGTGGTCAATGTGTTATTTATTTACCTATTCTTATTTTAGGAACTGTTAACATTTATGGATATAGCCATTGATTTTACTGAAGAGGAGTGGGAATGCCTTCAGCCTGCTCAGAAAAATTTATATAGAGATGTGATGCTAGAGAACTATAGAAACTTTGCCTTCCTGGGTAAGTTTAATTTCCCTTTAAAATTATTAATTACTAATTATTATTTAATATACTTCTGTTGCAGAGTATCTCCTGGGAACTTCTCTATAAAATGTGTTTCAGATTTGTGTTTCAAAGAAAAAGGGCATTTTTAGTACAGATATTTTACTCTCTCTCTCTCTCTCTCTCTCTCTCTCTCTCTCTCTCTCTCTATATATATATATATATATATATATATATATATATATATAATTTTACTCTTTAACCTGTTTCTTTCTTTGTGTGTTACACATCCTTCACTTTAGATAAGAAGTACCTAGTATAATTTAGTGATGTAAACTAATGTAGACTACACATAGCAGGGGACACAGTTGAGTCGTTCAAATGTCAAGGAGAAAACCAAACTGAAAAATGTTGAAAGAGTAGTTATCCAGCAGAAGAAATTTTCAGAAGCTTAGGTTTATTTATTTTGATTGTAATCATTGAACACATACTGCCCTATATTTATCACATTTTCAAATCCATTGTTCTCTGTTTTCTTCTTTAGTGATGTCCCAGTTTATTCAGATTAACCATCAAAACTTAGCTTTTGTTGTGAGGGCCAGCATGATCTGTTTCAAATCTTCTTGTGAGGAAACCTTTAAAAAAGCAAACAGAAGAGAGAGACACACACACAGTGAAAAAGAAAAAAGAAAAAAAACTGGCCATCCCTCTTAACAGCTGCACATATAATAGCCCCAAATTACATAGCTTCCGGTACCATGACTACATTCTAACCCAGTGTTTCTTTAACCCCAAATGCTAGCTAACCAAGATTAGGTACAGTTAATACAAATATAGAGACCCTTCTCCCTAATAAAATTACCACAGAAACTAGATAATGCACCTGTAGATTTGTCTTAATAGCTTCAGGGAGAAACTGCTGGGCATTACAATTGTGGGTCTCAGGGTGCCAGTTACAATCACCCCCAAACTTTTTTGTCTATTCCCAGGCCAGAATACCTAATAGCTCCATGTTTTAAGGCCTTTTGAATAAATAATATTACTTATCTCCTTTATGCTGGTAGGGACAAAAAATAGGGCAGGCATAGACAACAGCAAGTTCCAACATCAGTAAACATCCACCTATGAATATTTTTGACCCAGATGAAATTGAGTAAACATGAAGTTAACCAATCCAACAAGTCCAAAGTCAATCATCTTATTAAACCTTATTAAAATTCATACAAATATTATTTGAATTCATCCAAATATTATGACCATAGGCTATGCAAGGGTTTTATAGTCTTTTAAAATGTTTTTATAAAAAATTTTATAGATGTAAATGTGTATATTTCTTATTAAATTTTTTTGTTCATATTTCTTTTTAAGAGTCCATTGCCTCTTTAACCTTGTTGAATATTTATGGTATTATCACTCAAAACCTACTAGATATTTTCAAGTCTCTATGTCATGGAAGACAAAAACCATATTTTGAACACTCTTTGAAAAAGCCAGAAATGTTTGTATAAGTTTTACATTTCTCTTATTATACTGACAGTGAGGTAGATGGTAGATATTTCCTAAATACACAATACTATCTTATGAAGGACAAAAGGCTATTAATGATACTTTTCTACACTTAATTATATTACTCTTTTTAATGATGTTCTCCTCTTGGATACTGTGGTCTCTACAAAAATTTGGATAATATTCTCAAGGTAATTTTTTCTGTACATTTTTATTGAACTAATATATTTTTTGGATTTATGGTGACTTTGGATTTACTGATCTGCTAACTCCTGATGTATTTATTTTACCTTAATTTCATGTTATGTATGCAAAATATATTTATCCCAGTCTAATAGGTATTGTTTTTTACTTTTGTTTACTTCAGTCATGACCCCTAATCATACCCAAGAATATTCACCAGAAAAGGGCCTAAAACATACATTTTATGAAGCAATAAGTACAAAATATAAAAGTTGTGATCATAACTATTTACCACAAAAGAAAATACAGAAAACTACAAGTGAGAGTGAACACCATAAATCATATAAAAAATCAGGCCTTCTTCACCACCAGAGAATTTATACTGAAGAGAAGCCCTACAAATATAAAGAATGTTGCAAGGCTTTTAGTAAAAAAAAAGGTCTTATTTACCACAGAGGAAGCCACAATGGAGAGAAGCCCTACAAATGTAAAGAATGTTCCAAAGTATTTGGTAGAAAATCAGACCTTATTTGCCACATCAGAACTCACACTGGAGAGAAACCCTACAAATGTAAAGAATGTGCCAAAGCTTTTGGTCAAAAATCAGACCTTAATCGCCACAGGAGAACTCACACTGGAGAGAAGCCCTACAAATGTAAAGATTGTGGCAAAGCTTTTGGTCAAAAATCACATCTTATTTGCCACAGCAGAACTCACACTGGAGAGAAGCCCTACAAATGTACAGAATGTGGCAAAGCTTTTGGTGACAAATCAAACCTTATTTGCCACAGGAGAACTCACACTGGAGAGTGGCCCTACAAATGTAAAGAATGTGGCAAAGCTTTTGGTCGAAAATCACATCTTATTTACCACAAGAGAACTCACACTGGAGAGAAGCCCTACAAATGTAAAGATTGTGCCAAAGCCTTTGGTCGAACATCAGACCTTATTTGCCACAGGAGAACTCACACTGGAGAGAAGCCCTACACATGTCCAGAATGTGGCAAAGCTTTTGGTAAAAAATCACACCTTATTTGCCACAGCATAACTCACACTGGAGAGAAGCCCTACAAATGTAAAGAATGTGCCAAAGCCTTTGGTCGAAAATCACATCTTATTTGCCACAGCAGAACTCACACTGGAGAGAAGCCCTACAAATGTACAGAATGTGGCAAAGCTTTTGGTCAAAAATCACACCTTATTTGCCACAGGAGAACTCACACTGGAGAGAGGCCCTACAAATGTAAAGATTGTGGCAAAGCTTTTGGTCGAAAATCAGACATTATTTACCACAGTAGAACTCACACTGGAGAGAAGCCCTACAAATGTAAAGATTGTGGCAAAGCCTTTGGTCGAAAATCACATCTTATTTGCCACAGCAGAACTCACACTGGAGAGAAGCCCTACAAATGTACAGAATGTGGCAAAGCTTTTGGTCAAAAATCACACCTTATTTGCCACAGGAGAACTCACACTGGAGAGAGGCCCTACAAATGAAAAGAATGTGGCAAAGCTTTTGGTCAAAAAAATAGACCTTATTTACCACAGAAGAACTCACTGGAGAGAAGCCCTGCAAATGTAAAGAATGTGGCAAAGCTTTTACTCAAAAAACAGGCTTTATTTGCCATAGGAGAATGCACACTAGAGAGAAGCCTTACAAATGTAAAGAATGTGGCAAAGCATTCACTCAAAAATGATACCTTATTTGCCACAACAGAACTCACACTGGAGAGAAGCCTCACAAATGCAAAGTGTGTGACAATGTTTTTACTCAAATATTACACCTTTTTTGCCACAGAACATTTACACTGGAGAGAAGCCTTACAAATATAAGGAATTTGGCAAGACTTTTAGCAATTAAACAGGCCTTATTCACCACAACAGAACTCACACTGGAGAATAGCCCTACAAATGTGAATAATGTGGAAAAGCTTTTAATAATAAATAAAACTTTATTCACCAAAGCAGAAGACATCCTGGTGAATGTGAAATGTGAATAAAGTGATAAGACTTTTAAAGAAAGACTAAACCTTGGGGCTGGGGTTGTGGTTCAATGGTAGAGTGCTAGTCTCGCATGTGTGAAATCCTGGGTTTGATTCTCAGCACCACATAAAAATAAATAAGTGAAATAAAGGTATTGTGTCCAACTACAACTAAAAAATAAACATTAAAAAAGAAAGACTAAACCTTATTTAACAACCAAATTGATACAGAAATTTATACTACAAAGTGAAACAATGCAGCAAAGCTTTTAATAAGAAATCTTTTTTTTCACCACTAGGCTACTTATTCTGGAAAAAAAGACATCTAAATGTACAGAATGCAGAAACATTTTATATTATATCACATATTACTAGACATCAGAGAAAACACACTGTAGGAAGCTCTACAAATGAGACCATTTTACCATTACTCTAAGAAAGGGACAACATTTGATCCTCACCACAATAACCATAGTGAAGAGAAAATTTTGAAATATGAAAATTGACAATTTGACAATGCCTCCAAAATTTATTCATCAATACTCAGCACCTGTGGATACATACTGGTTAGAGAAAAATACAAATGGAAAAAAAAACCTGTAGCCACGTGTTTCTTAAACACTGCTTATTTTTGGAGAATTCATTGTGCCCAGAAACTCTAAAAAGTTAAAAAATATTTCCAAAATGTACTTAAATTTTAAATTCATTGAACATCTCAAAAATCATACTAGTAGAGAACACTGAACAGATTTTGTCCAAAATGTATGCCTTATATAACAATGAAACATTTATAATAAATGTGAGAGTATAGTAATTATCTACATATTACACCTTGATGTATATGAGGATCAGTAAAATACAAAACTCATTTAAGTTTAGAAAACAAGTAGTTGTCTTTAACTTTTGCTTAAATTTATTAAGCATTATCAAGTTATTTTGTAGAAATATCAGTCATAAATATCATACATGCATAGTAATGAAACCACATCTTTGAAAGAATATAATTGATAATTGTTTTTCTAAATCAAAAATTACTATTTTCTCTGTTGAATACTGAGAAAAGAATTATATGAAATCTATTTTTGATGTTTAATACTGAAGTGTAATATTTTAAACTTTATTTTTCTTTGTATTTCAGTTTAAGTTTAGGTATTTGTATACACTGAGCCATATTTCTAAGCCCACTCTCCACTTTTTCAAATTTTGAGACTGTCTTGCTAAGTTGCTTGAAACCACACTAACATGCTGAGGCTGAATATACACTTCTGAAATTTCTCAGCTTCCCAATTTGCTTGGATTACAAGCATGGACCATCATGCCAGGTTTACAGTGCATTTTTTTTACCTATATTTACCTTATGTATGCAATATGTCTTTATAACTGAATATTTGTTTATATGTTAACCCTCATGTATTGCATCCTGTTGTTAAATTACAGACATCATAGTGTTCCACTTGACTAAATGTTCTATGTAACAGTGAAACATACTGTTGAGTGAATAATACTCTAGCATCTGTTAATACTTTTACACATTTTAATTAAACTCAATGTGGAATAAAATTTCCATAAGTCAGATTATTATTTTTTTTCTGTTTGTATTTATGGTGAAATTAAGAGTTTTAAGAAGGATATAGATATAGGAAAATAAGCCCCAGAGTTTTATATCTTGATTTATAAATGTTAAAATTTTTACTTTTTAACATTTTAAAATTTCCTAGTGATTTTAATAGACTGAATTTCCACAAACTTAAAGGTAGCTCTTACAGGAGAGAAGAGCTTTGTTTTTCTTGTGTGCATAATGGCATTCTAGACTTCATCCTCATTGGAGACATTTCATTTTTCTGTGAATGAGGTCAAAGATCAGTATTTTCATGTACATTAGTAAATTCTGACATCCTTGTTATTCTATGGGTAGTGTTATTTCAGGGCAGGAATTAGAGAAATGTATGTGGAGTTAATTAAGGTTGAGTGAGGTCTTATACTTATGACAAAATAATCAATGAGCTATGTTTTATAGTCTCATTTTCTGAGGACCAAATAGTAAGAGATAAACTGAGAAGGTTGTATGTAAAGATTAAGTTTCTTATCATAAGATGTTGGCTTTTCAGGTACAATAGGGTAAAAGCTTCTTATACACAGAATCCATACAAAAATCATATTGAATATCATTCACAATTTTATTAACATTACATATAATTCATGAAGAATTGAGTTTACAGCAACATATGCCTAAGAACAAGGTCTGGGGACATTGTACACTCTCCAATATAGACATATTTATACCAATTTAATTATACATGAAACTACACTAAATGAGAAGAAAAATCAATTGTATCAACACACAATAATAAAGAAATAACAAATTGTAAAGATTTAAGTAAGAGGGGCTGGGGATGTGGCTCAAGCGGTAGCGCGCTCGCCTGGCATGCGTGCAGCCCGGGTTCGATCCTCAGCACCACATACCAACAAAGATGTTGTGTCCGCCGAGAACTAAAATAAATAAATAAATAAATATTAAAAATTCTCTCTCTCTCTCTCTCTCTCTCTCTCTCTCTCTCTCTCTCTCCTCTCTCACTCTCTCTTTAAAAAAAAAAAGATTTAAGTAAGAGCCCAATAGTGGATGAAGTGTGATTTCCAAATGCTAGGGGGAAAATGGACATATAATCAGTTAAATGTAATTGAAGAAAGATAAGTTACCCACTTTGAGCTACAATAGCATTTGAAAGAAATAAAAGTGTTACAAAGTAAGCAAAGATTATTCACTTCCATTTGTATGCTTTGTAATATTTTCCAAAAGTTTTCTGCATATTTTATTGCAATCAAATTGGGAAATAATCCAGAAAGTTAAAAAAGACAAGTATTGCTCCTCTAGTTTTAAAAGCAAGAAAAGTAATAGAGACAGATTTATTGAGCTAGAAAAATTTACTATTTAGAGTTAAAAAAAAAAAAAAGAACTGAGATTACCAGAGTCTAAGTATAATGTGTTTCAGCCATCCCTGGCTGCACAGGGCATTTTTGCTTAACAAAGAATTTGATTACGTATGTACACTTAAAGAACATTGCTGTTTTTAGTCAATCTTTTTCATTAATAACAATGATGTACCTTTCAACAGTTTGCAGCCAAAAAATACAGAATTTCAGAAATCTTCTGTTTCATCCTTCATATATTCTGCCACAATATTCACCAGGACAAGATAATATAAACCTTTTGGCAGTCCCATCAAGCATTCACTTCTATTAATTTTAAGGCCAAACATATACTGCATAGAAAAGTATGATACATGGAACAACATAATTTCACTTAGTAAAAATATTTTTTTTCATGAAAAATATATCCCAACTCCTTTGTCTTGGGATTACATTAGAAAAGTATGAGGTAATTACACTGTGTATTATGACCTTAGGCTATGAGCCTTAAAATTACCTTAAAATACAAAAGAATATTAATGTTTATTTTTGAACACAGTTTTTATATTTCAAATATTCAAATTCCACAGCAATCAATGATACAAAAATATGAGAAAAACAACTGCAGTTTGATGTCTCATCATGGCATTTCAGTACCTGCTGTATATTGCCTGTGGCTTCCACTTTTAATTTAAACAAATAATAATATTTCCATATAATTTGGGTGAAGTGGAGGACAAAATCCCTGCATTGCTTTCCTGGGAAAGCCATCATACTTGAAACAACTGAACCCCAAATCAAAATATGCTTACTCTACATTCTAATTATATCAGTTCTTAACTCATCTAGCATAAACAAATCCACTTTCTTTGGGTTGAATATCTTTTTTTTAGAGAGAGAGAGAGAGAGAGAGAGAGAGAGAGAGAGAGAGAGAGAGTTTTAATATTTATTTTTTGGTTATTGGTGGACACAACATCTTTGTTTGTTTGTGGTGCCGAGGATCAAACCTGGGCCGCACGCATGCCAGGCAAGTGCGCTCCTGCTTGAGCCACATCACCAGCCCCCTGGTTGAATATCTTGAGCTCAAAGATATGGAACCTGGGAGCTAAAAGAAGCATGACATAAATAATGAGTTCTTTTTTTGCATAAGGAAAATTGCACTTTTTTATTTGATTTTTCTGCCTGTGACGATCTACATTTCTCTTCCTACAATGGTATTATGATTGATGGTGACTTGTGTGATTACAGGAGGCTTAAAATGCAGCTACATGTGTTTGAATCCTTTCATTGGTAAAAAATATTATAATTTGTACTCTAATAGAAGACTCAAAATGGTGCTAGAAAAAACCTATTTTTTTTAATCTGCCTCTTTATTCATGGTTTTCTAATGGTTTTAATGTAGACAATTCAGACCATTTCTGATTAATGGGTGTCATCAAGATGTAAATTCCCTCTATAATCATTAGCAATGAGACAATTTTTCCCATTAAAAATAAAAACACTCTCATAGAGTCTTTGCTATATTCTAAGAAACACTCTTGCTTTTGTTTTACAAAATAAATTCCACATATTTGAGTCCCAAAGTAAATGGCAAAACATTAACTTAAGCACCATGAGGAATACAAGAAATACAAGATATCACCTTTGAAATATAAAAACAAATAAGAATCAGAAATGCTAAGCCATTACAATCTAAATTATACCAGAGCTTTTAAAATATAATCTTAGATGTTCTACTCACTCTAACAGTAAGATGCCTTAGACTCAAATATTTTTAATCACTCACTAAAGGTCACTCAGTGAATGCATAGAAGTTCTTATTCTAAAACTTTTACACTATTTTTTGATAATACATTGCAAAGCCTCACCTCTCTTCTTTAGAAATAAGACACAGAGGTTGTTTTAGTCTGTTTTATAATGTTATAGAAAAATACCAGAAACAGGCCAATGTATAAAAAGAGATATAAATGCATAAAAAAATTTCTGAGAGGCTGGGTTTGTGGCTCAGTGGTAGAGTGCTCACCTGTCACATGCAAGAAGCTGGGTTCAATTCTTAGCACCACATGAAAATGAATAAATAAATTAAATAAAGATATTGAGTCCAACTACAACTTATAAATAAATAAAAATATTTTTGAGCACTTAGTTCTGAAGATTTAAGTGCACTGTACCAGAATCTTCTCAGCTTCTGTGACAGCTCCTTCACCTGCATTACACATGAGGTGGCATTATGGTGAGGGCTCATTTGAGAGGTAGAGAGAACATAAAGAGACAGGAAGTCAGAGAAATCCAGAAAAAAGACTTGCTCTTTTGTAACAACCAGCTTTAATAAGAACTATGTTGTGCCCTATGAAAATTACATTAACCCTCTCCAAGAACATCTCTCCCAATGATCTAACCACAATTTAGTAGATCTCATTTCTTAAACATTCCACTATTTCCCAACTCTCTCCCTTTGAAACTAAGTTCCAAACACATGAGCATTTGGGGGACATACTCAAATCATAATGAAAGTAATATGAGAGAGACAATGGAAAAATGTCATTTCTTTGTAGTTATAAAGATTCTAGATACCACAATAAAATGCTTTATAGTATAGAAATTATTTTAGAGTGATATTTTATATTAAAGACAATAGGAATTTTAATTAAATTACTTTTTGAAGAATGAATGAATTTGAATGTGAAAAGACTAATGGGCTAGGTATATTAAAATAAGGGAAAAGTCTGTGCAAAAACTCAATGAATGTTTAGTAAACAATGCCTATGTATAAAAAGAGAATGCTGGGCTTTCTGATTATGCTATATCAAGCCAAAAGTTTACTGCCTAAAATCTGGTGGCCCTCAAAACCAGAGCAAATATTCATATAAAAGATGCAGTGGACATCAGTCTCAAGAGCATCCTACTTTAAATATCTGCTTCCAAAGACTGCATGATTCATAGTAATTCTGAGGAGTATTATTTTTCTTTCAATTTAAATTTTAAGCTTTCTGTATAGTTAACGCACCATCTCATGGCCAGATCAATATTTTCTTGAACTTCTTCATATATTAATCTATACACTATCTCAGATATGTTTGTTTCTATTTTGTCAGGGATCCCTCCTAGTGAATTCTGAGATGTGTGAGAGGTTGAACAAGCATAGAAATTTGCTTATGAAAAATAAGCCACGTTGTAGGTTGGAAGTAAAAGGAGAAAAGAAGCAAAAGTCCTCATCTAAACTTGCATGTGCTGATACTACACAAGGTTATTCCAATGAAATCTGGTTTGGGGTAGGGAAGCAACTTTTCTTATACATTATGACACAAAGTTCATCAAATATGGTTGTTACAGACTTTTGGAGAACACCTAAAATTTTCTAAATAATTTCTACTTTGAAAAACTACTATTACTTTAAACAAAACTATCCATTGCAAATAGATAGTTCTTTAATACTGAAATAGTTTAATCTGAAATAGTTCTTTAATACTACAAAACAGAAAATTGATGGCATTATTCACCAAGTGCTAATATTTTCCAATAACACCTAACGCCACAATATATATATATATATATATATATATATATATATATATATATATATATATATATATATAGTTTAACACCTATAGGGGTTCTTAACACAATGGATAGAGAATTAAAGTAAAGAGTGAAATAAGACTCAGAAACAACTAATTATTATTACCTTATTTCAAATACTAGTGCACCCTTTTGTTTTTTTCCCCAAAAGTTAATTTTTTAACCTTTGGTATGACATTTCACTTTATTTAAATAACATATAAGTAGTATTTTTTTCATATGTACTATCTGATGCATCTCAAATATATTTGCATACCCCAAGACCTTAGCAGATTTCTATACACATTGTTCACTAGAGAAACCATAGTTACTTCTGAAATCTATATTGCTCTTTTCAAATGAGGTCTTGCAGTTTTTTTAAAAACATATCTGAGATAATTATGATGAACTTATTTCTAATTAGCATATAGTAAGTAGCTGATAAATATTTGTGAAACGGATGAAGAAATAATAAGAACATTTATATAATCTTCACACTATGGTATGTGGTATTTCATGATTTTAGCTACAACTTATTGAATATTATAACAATCTTACTATGTGAGTAAGATGTGGGTATGATGAACCAATAATAAATAAAAATTTCATGCTACATTGTTAGTAATGCACCAATTTTTTTTTTCAAAACACACACTCTGATATGTGGTTTTTGACAATTATATTATGAATGAATGAAGCTCAGTAAATGAATAATTGGAACTACATTCTTGCTTAGGGTGCCTATCATTCATTGTTAAAAACCCTTTACCTATATAAAATTTTAATACTGTTTGTACCATTGTGATATAATGGAATTTTGATAAAATGTACATTAATAATGCTGAAGTCTTTCATTCAGTCTTATATCAGTTTATGAAATAAACTTACTATATATGATTTCCTCAATTCTAAGTGTCTTATGTTTTAAGAAACTGTACAGACAATGCAAATTAAAGTTAACATACTAATATGAAGAGCAGAAGCACCACAGGAAATATAAAAACAAAGAATTTGGAGATTCCTCCATTATAGATGTAAGTTTCTCAACATCTTTGCAATGCACCTAACCCACTATTGATACCAAAATTAATGACCAAATTCTTCTCATGCTGATAGTGCATGATGCTATTATATAAAATGAAAACAAGCAAATGTGTCAGAAGAGATGCATTTTACAACACTAGTTGAAAATACAATTGATTCATCAGTATCTCACTGTGTTTTACCCCAGCAAATAACTTCAAAGTGTACATGATAAATGGGTAAAAAAATTTAAAAAATCAAGTAAAATTTATGTTAAGGAATAACAACTATTTTTTTATAAGGAAAATGTCAATAAACTGTGCCCTATCACATAAAGAAAAGCAACAATTCTGGTCAATTTCTTCATTTTATTCTTTGAATATGCCAAGTATTCTTTGGCAAACTTCCACATATATTGTTTTAATATCACAGGTGAAAATTATATCTGATTTTCTCTAAATTGCTACTTATTTAATATAAATTTGTTCAGAAAATATTTCTGCATGTGCTGATAGTGAAATAGAGTGAGAAATGGAAATTATTTAAAGCTCTATAAATTGCAATCCCAGAATGGTGGGAGGAAATTCTATATAATCATGAGAAACATATTGAGTACTATTAATTTGTTCCAGATATTTATTTCCCTTAGTATCCACTTTTCACATAAACTAGTGCTTTAAAATGAAGCTGACTATTAAATATCATATAAAAGGCCATCAGAGTAATCAGAAGACGAAATTTAAAAACGAAACAATCAAATCATAAACATCTGGTTGAAACAAGAACTGGCCAAGTGTTGGATCTTAGCTTTTGACTTTACTAAATTTTCTCCTATTCTTTTTTTTATTATTATGACTAAGAGGAAGGTACTTCTCTTAAAACCGTGACCAGAACAATTTATAGCAATTTGTTTTTCTCAAACATGGATAAAATTGACTTGCTAACTCAGGATAGAATGAATGAGTAAATCTTGTTATGGTAAGAAAAAAAAGTATAACTACTTAACATGAATATTGTTATTTTCAAGAAAAGAATATTAGGGTCAAAACCAATTTGGTAAGATAGTATTGAATATTTTATATCAAAGAAAAGGCAAAAATACTTAAAATAGTTTTGATTATTAGATGCATGTAAAAAAATAGTGTCCATGCCTGATGTGGTGGTACATACCTGTAATTTCAAATATCATAGAGGCTGAGGCAGAAGGATCACAACTTCAAGGCCAGCCTTGGTAACTAAATGAGACCAGGTCTCAAAATAAAATATCAAAGAATTTTGTATATATATGAGTGATAGAGCACCCTGAGTTCAATCCCCAGTGCCATATAAAATAGTAGCTTCCAAAATTTACACCCAGATCATCAGCCTACACTCTATCTACCAATATGTAAAGTTTTAAAAGGTAACTAAATTTAGCCATGCCTACTACTAGTTGTCTGATTATATTGATCATAATCTTGAAATATAAATAAAAGATGCTACACAATGTTTTAGGTGTTCCCATTATTTTTTCTAATTGCAATGAGAGAGGGAGGAAAACCAATTTAACTTATGGGGCCACTTCTTTTTCTTCAGGCCTAATCAGTCAAATATTAAAAGGATTTAGTGTTTAATTGATTATCATTTATGGTATGTGTTCTGTGATTTCTTGCTTAATCTACATTGGACACTTTATTATTTCTGAGTATCAGCATCTGTACAGGCCACCACACCCCACTATATTTTTTTTAATATTTACAAGTCCCTGTGTTCATGTTTCCTCAGTTAGTTATTCTCTTTTAAAAATAATTATGTGTTGCATTCTTTGTCTACAGAAAATTTATGAAGGTTAAAAACACATAAACATTTTCACAAATTTGACTTTAAGAAACTTTTCATCACAAAACACACACCAGAAGTAAGAATGATTTCTTTCTCTAATTTATTAGCCTTTCTGACTTCCAATATCAGGACATGAATGCTGCTCATGGGGGGATGTTCTTACCATCAAGAACAATCAATACTACTTTCTTCTATCCCAATAAATTTTACAAAAAGTGCACATTTTACTCTATTTCATATACAGAACTTGGCTTTCCATTATTTGTTTTTAGTGCGTTTTTACTTTCCTATTTCATCACTTTGTTTTTCCTGTATTGTCTAATATTCAATTTTTTGTTGAGAAAATAGATCACTAGAATCTTCTAACTTTTGCTACATTCAATCACTTGACTAGTCAATAGCTAATATTTCTATTAAGCCATCATTTTAAAGATAGGGCTGAGGTATACTAACAAAACTATTTTCAAGGTCTACTGCAGAATCAGCATAACTTTCTTGAGCTCTGCAGTTAGAGTTACTGTTTCTGTCCATAAACTCTGCTCTCTTTTTTTGTTACATTTTTCTTCTATATTGAGTAACTCTCTTTGAAATGAGGTATGGAAAATTGCTTTTTAGATTTTTATTATTTATGAAAATCTATTTTTATTTATGATTGATGGATAATCTGCTTCATTTTAGAATACCAGGTTGAATACTATTTTTCCTTTAAATCTTGAGGCTATTCTGTATTTATCATCTATAATCCAACATTAAGGATAAATATTTGGGTTTTATTCTTGCTTTTTTGAAGCTGACCATGGATTTTCATTTTAGGATATTTTCTTTGTATAAGCATAGTTACTTGAGAAAATCTGGAGATATATTTAGCATATTTAAATTTTATTCTCTTGATTATAGCATTCAATCAAAATGGAATATTTCCAGACCTAGTTTTCTTTTCAGTATATATGTGTAGGAAAATGGATAAAATATAGAAAATAATATATCTGTTTTTCAGACACCAAAAACAGGCATAGCAGGTGAGTGAAACCATAATCAATAAGTACAGACTGGTTAGGTGAACTATAATTTTATTTTAAAAATGGTTCTTAATAAGTGTAGTTTGATAAAATGCTGTTAAAACTAATGGGTAAAGGGGAAGTAAAAATAATCAAAGTATACCAATGTAAAAAATACTTGAATTCTGGCACCTGAGAGCAGACTGTAGGGAAAACTTCATGTTATGATAGGAAAGAATCCCCCACTTTCCCTTCACCGTCTCACCCACTTAACCTCACCAGAAACCACCAAGATGCCCAGAATAAAAGGTTTCAAGTTCAATAGTCACACTCTTTCCAACTACAAAAAGCAGTTTCAATTCAACTGAACAAAGAAGCTAATGTGCAAATTTAAGGGGATCTGAGACATCATATAAAAAATTAGGTTAAAGATAATTCTGTTTTTTTTGTGTGTGTGTGTGTGCGTGTGTGTGTGTGTGTGTGTGTGTGTGTTTTGTTTTGTTCCAAGGGTGTGGCTATTCCTTGGTCACCTGAACTCAGAAAAGAAACTGTTATTTTGATGAAGTGTTAGTGGGTGACCAACATTGAAAACAGACAAATGTTAAAAAAAAAAAATTAAAAAGCCTAATTACCAGAAAAAATTGTTGCTACATTCTCCCTCTACATTTTGCTTTTTAAAGTATCTTTTTAAAAAAAATCCTTTTTAGTTTTAGGTGGACACAATATCTTTATTTTTTTTGATTTTACATGGTGCTGAGAATTAAACCCAGTGCTTTATGCATGCTATGCAAGCATGCTACTACTTGAGCCATATCCCCAGCCCTAACGTATCTTTTTTTTAAGTTTTGATATTGATTTTTAGTCCTGAGAAGTAGACAGCAAAACAGCTTCTGGAAGAATTTACAACCAACTTCATGAGGGTCGGGGAAGCTGAGAGTCTGAAGCAGGGCTGGGAGGAGCAGATCGGAAGTCTGACTAAGGAGCAGACTTCCCTTAGTCACTGGAGCCCAATTATACCTAAAAAGAGACAAAAATCAATAAGTGTAAACCAGGAAATGACACAAATTATCAAGTTAGTATCAGTTATAAAAACTTCATATAATCAAGAAAATAGAGAAATCATGAAGAGGATTAGAAAAATAATAGATGTAAATTTTACTTTTAGAAGCTTATTGGTGGTACATAAAACATAAAAATGAATTTTATATTTTGATTTTAAATGTAAGGCAGAGAGATTTGCAAGTCATATAGTACTTCACAAACCTTACTTCAGTTACAAAAGTATAATCAATTGATAACTTCAACTTATTTTACTCTCTGTCTTCCTTCGCATTTCACCTGAGGTCACACTTGTAGAGTGTGACCAATAACTAAACAAATAACTAACCAAGAGGATAATCACTGAAGTTACACTCTTTCTCAGAAAACCCCAACCAATTTCAGAGAAAAAGTGTGATACAACACCTATTCATTTCCTTCTTTGGGAAAAGGTCCCTTTTGCAAATCAGATAGAAGAGGAAATTGGTCAACCTCTATCAAAATATTACTAGAAATAAATACGAGTATTCTTCATTTAGAGGTAAAGTGAAATAAAATAACACCATTGTACAGTATCTTTCGGGATTACCCTTGAAAAATAAAAAAAAAAAAAATGAAAAAAAAAACTCTTTCTAAAGAGCAGAATACTTGGCAGCACACTTCATCCTTAATTTCACGTGGAAAAAGAAGTTACCTCAGGTAAGAGGGTACATGAGAAGGTACATAAAATAATAGGAAGAAACCAAGACTTGGTCAAGGATTTAGAAGGAACTTTTGAAGACTATGAAATTTGGGGGGTACAGTAATAAGGATGGATCTCTGAGAGAGACAATGTAGTGTAAATATTATGGGATTTCATGCTATCACATACCAAAGCACATACATCATGGACATTGTACAAGACAACCAAGTTGACAACTGGACTTGGCTAGTTGTTTTAATTCCAGCCTCTGATGCTGCATAGGATGAATGAGGACTGAGTACCATAGTGGTTTTCAGTCACCGTGTTTTATGTATCAAATGCTTCTTTCAAATATCTAGCCAGCTAGGAGGAGAGATCTATCTCTAGGTTCTTGTTACAGCAATGTTCTTTTCATCTTTTTCTCATAATAAATTAATAAGTTAACGTCTTTTAACCCAGAAAAAATTTAACCAGAAAAACCCAAACATTTTTTTTTTAAATTTTGCTTTTACAGACAATAAATGCTAAACAAGTACCACTAATAAAGTGTCAATACATCATGCCTAAAATTGAATCAGATCACACATAACAAAAATAAAGATATTACTATTGGTCTATGACCATGGTGTCCACTGTATTATCATCTAAAAAAAAGCTGCTGGCCTGGTAGAATTCTGGAACACCTGATGATGCTGCTAACACTTCTTAAATTTCACATCATTATATCAGGTTGTGCTACAAAGAGACACACTATATAGATCCAGGAACTATTGGTCTATGACCATGGTATCCACTGTATCCAAATATAAATGACCAAATATAAAAGTCTATTGTATATTTGAAGATAAAAGTCAGATGATTCAATTTGAAAACAGATGATCCAATTCTCTACTTTTTAGTATTCACTTTCCATACAGGAGTTGTAAAAGGATCAGTGCAGTAGTTTTGTCTTGAGACAATTATAGTGAGGAGCCTCAAATGATTTGGGAATGAGTATAGAGACCAAAAGAAGTATGTTTAGTGGATCTAAATTGAACAGCAGAAGAGACACAAGATGACTATTAATTTGACATTCAGTCTACACAGCTGTCAAAACTGTAATTAATTGCACTGTTTTCCATTTTTATAAGTTTTCTTCAGGAATTGAGTCTCACAAGTACCGTAAGCTAAGTTCAGAACTTAGACTGAAAAGTGAGTTTTTGTGGTGTCACTATAGGGAACTATGCTTTATGGCACCATTAGGACTGACGAATTCATTTCCCAGACAATTGCTGAAAGTGGTCTTTTCAAAATATTTTCATTAGTAGAAGATCGTTTTTCTGGCTATTACCATTTAAAGCTTCCTAAACTCAAGACTGTTTGAGACTCATGTAAATTACACTCCATGTCTCAAGTAGGAAAAATATGAGAGTGCAAGACAGATCCATAATTTCACTTTGAGTAAGCAGAAGCCTCCTTTGAGATTAGAATGCAACCCCAGATTCTGTGTGCCCAAATGTGCTTCCTTCCCTTTATTTCCATTGTGCTGATCTGAAGCAAAATAACTTATGGACTTTCAAGATGCCTAGTCATTTAATCCACCTCCTGGGAAGTTCTAATTAGAACTCAAATGCATCCTTCATCTACTTCCAGACTTTCTGTTTTCCAGAAGTTCTTTGAAGTCTTTTTGTCACTGGAGATTACCTCCTCTTTTCATTGTGGATGTTTATCTCGTTTTATGCTTCTCTTTTACTGTTACTTTAATTCATTGTTGGTAAAATAGACTTGTATATTTGAAGATCCAGATCTCTAAGTAAAATAGTTAGCTTAGTTTAAGGGCTTATAATACACAGTCAAAAATTTTCAATACATTTTAATATAAATTTAGATCCATGATTAAAATTGGAGGAAATAAAATAGGCTTTATTAGGAAGTAATTCTGCACTACAAAATTATCTTTTTTTTTCACAAAGGATAAGAATTTTGGAAGATAACATGACACCAAGAAACAGAATTACTATATTTTTATATATAGTTGTGCTTGAAAGAGAATAATAATATCACCATAAATTGATGATATAATATAAAACAAAAAGCTTTATAACCAAGTTCTGTTTATTTTTGACAAAACATATTTGAAGCAAAAATATCAAATCCATGAATCTCCTCAAAATACTATACAGTGAATAGGATTTCTACACAAATCGTATAAATTTATGATATTATGTAAATTTTCTATACATAGATTTAGAGGTTAAATACACTAATATTATTTCTCAAGACACATTTATTTTGAAGCACAGTTCCATAAATCTGCAAATACAATTAAATTGTACTTATTACACACAGATCAGTACCTCAGAATGACCAAATACCTGGATATATTTCCTTTGACAGATTTCTATTTCCTAGACAATAAGGTCAGCTTTAATATAATATATCTCCTACCTTTTCAGTGACACAAAATTTTTAAATTTTAAGTAAACCTCTCCTATAGGCTCAAAATTCACCATATAACTTTGGTACTAATACAATTAGTGATGGATGTTACAAGAAAAATTCTTAGTTCTTTTAAGAGAGTTTTTGGAAATGAAACACTATATCAACACATGATCCTTCAAACAAAGATAATGCATGCACAGCAATAAATTTGGTATTAAGAAGGTATAGACATTTATTAGCTATAGGACTTTGAAAACACACGCTTTGGACCTAAAGGACAGTTATTTTGCTTTGTAATTGCAGCACTTTTTTATATCTGTTTGAGGAGTTTTAGTTCTATGTTTTGTTTTGTGATCTCATGTGCTTCATTTATTCAAATGTATTAATGTAATATATGCTTATATGAGTTATATGCCTCTAATTATAGAATTTTTTTAGAAACTCTTAGTAAATATACAGTTTCTAAATTAGAGAGCAATTACCATGCAAGCTAGAAAATGCACAGTGGCTTAAAGAACTCCTCATTCCAGAGTCTAGCCTTAGATTTTTCACATAGTTGATGATCAATAAATTTATATGGATCATAAAGTTAAGATCTGTTTAATCTTGAAGTAAAGAAATAGGAAGCCAGAGAGGTGCTTCATCACAGATGTCAAGCTGTCATTACTGGGAAACCCAAGGAGTCCTAGAGGGCAGTTTGTCTCTCTGATTGATGTAGTTATGTAAAATTCAAGTCCTGCTTTTCTTCCCCACAACTTTGGCTTTCCTGTGTTCACAATGATTTGTTCATGCTAAAGACAAAAAACAAACAAACAAACAAACAAACAAACAAAAAACCTAAAAAACAACTTAGTTTGTGAAAACATCAGAAATTTAAGTACAGTGATAAGGGCAGGATAAGATTCCACTGACCTAAATGTTCCTTTAAGAAAAACTAAATTCAGACATTTCCATTGTGACAGAAATGGGAAAGGGCATATATGTATGTATGTAGTCAGATATATATACACACATGAAACTAATAAATAAAGAATGAATGAACCCAAATATTCCTCCTCTAAACTTGGAAATTATATTCCTGTGTATTTTTAATCCAGGAATGGGAAATTACTAGTGCGTTCATTTGATTTTCAAAAAAATTCAGTGTCCTTACAAACCCTTTTATCATGATCCTCTCATTTGTCATTTCCTAACTGAAAGAGTACAGGATCAGGAAATTTTTAATCTTTTGATTTAAATTGGATCCAAAGACTTTATGAGAAATATAAGTAGTTTATGGCATTGTGATATTGTCCTCTATGAAATGAAGTTTTGAACATAGAATATCATTTCATTCTAAAAATTTAAAAAACTTATAATTACTCAAATTATAGAATTCACATCAATAGTAGTTCTATTTTATTTTTTAACATTACAGAAGCAAGTTTTATAAATAAAAAAATGCTAAATTACAGATGGAGATATGGCTGAGTGGTGAAGCACCTTGCCTAGCATGTGTGAGGACCTGGGTTTTATCCTCAGCACCACATGAAAATAAAATAAAATAAAAGTTTATAAAATATCAAGTTAAAACTCATGTCTTCTTTTATAATATGTATACAAATAAGTAATTTTTAAAATCTCTAGTTGACATTCTATATGTAGGTTGTATCACTAGAACTCATTAAACTTAGAACAAATGGAAAACTAAAATTAATCATTATTACCTATTTAAAAAGGACTCATTTTAGGAGGATATAAGTTAAAGATGCAAATATTGTTAGAAGAAAATATCCTCAATGTACCATACAGAACACAGTCCTCTGGATTGAGTAAAACTGTTGGAGCTGAAGTCTCTCTTCTGTATCTACAAGAAACCTCACTAGAATGCTAAAATTTCCTTCTTTCACAGGCTTTCCGTGATCCAACTGCACACTACTTCCGAATCTAAGCATGCAGAGGCACTTATCCAGATGGATGAGGCAAAGGATGATGTGGTGCAGGTAATAGCCTAAAGAGTTGCACGTTTTAAGTAAAGACATCTTTAAGTTCTGTCTCTGCAGGCCTATAATATAATTGTCTAGAGAAATATGACAAAATCTCCCTGGAAAACACAGAACTGTGGCTTTCCTAGTGTAACACGTAAGCTGTCTCTTAATTTTACTTCTTCTTTGGTGGATAACAGCAATCCTGGAAGAGATGGTCTCAAAACTATTTTCTGGACATATTTGGAAAGGCATCTCAATTGGAATCATGTTCAAACAAAATTGCTATTACTCTGATCATAAGGTCAAATTAGTCCAGTCCAATTAAACAATTTACAATGCCTCCACTTTGGGGTGAGGGATTTCTGGCACCTCCCATCTTTACACCATGATTCTGAGGGTCCTCTCTCTATCATGTGTGATAGGCTCCTCTTCCCTAGCTTTTTCTCACATGAAGCACCTGGTTTTTGGATAGTGTTGTTTCTGCATGTCACCATTTCTAAACTGGCTTTTTGTGATTCAGGCTATGTGTAAAATATTAAAATTAATCTGAAATTTCAAAAGAAGAAGAAGAAGAAGAAGAAGAAGAAGAAGAAGAAGAAGAAGAAGAAGTAGTAGTAGTGGTGAAGGCCACGGGCTGATCACAGGAAGATTGCACATGGAGCTGAGTCAGAACCCATGCTGAAAGGCAACCCTAAGGAACCTGTGATGAGCCCTCATATTCACGAATGGATGTAGAGGGGAGGCCTGCCCTTTCTCTGAGATAAACCATGTAATATTAGCTTAGTCTTGTCTGTACTATATATAAAGTTATATAAAAAAATAAAATGAAGACTTGTGATGTAGAATCAAAAGAAAGTACAATCATTTCAAGCAGGTCACTGAAATTCCAGTGTTGGATTCAGAAGATATTGCTTTATCACAACCATTGTCAATGTGTGAACAGTTAATAAAAGTATCATGAAAATGAAAAAAAAAAGGTATTTTGAGAGAGATTTGGAAACTTGAATTAAATGGTAATAAAATAAAATAAAAACTGTAATGCCTACAGGTAATTTTTCACATGGTTGAATTTGGAGTAGTTTGAAGGCTGCAGGAAAAAAAAATAAGAAATGCCAAATCATGAGACCTTCAAATCCATGTGCAAGAGAAATATAAAATAGGAGAAGGGCATAAATAGTTGAACAAGCATATCTGTGATAAGGCAAGGCTCATCTGGGGAGGAGGAAGCCTTGGGCTTCATGTGCCTTGGAAAAGTTTATCCTCTAGGCCATCCCCCATCCTGGCCCAGCTACTCCTCTGCCTTTGCTGAATTTGGTTGTTCTCTATTTCCTTGGGTGGCATTGTCCATTGATCACTAAGTTACCAACTGGAATTCTCTCCTCTATGTACACTTATCCCCTGGGAGTATTGCGGGGTGAGTTGTGGCAGAGTGGTTGGCTTGTGTCCCCCCAGCTTTGTGGAGTCTTCTTTTGCTTGGAGCCACAGAGATCTCTCTGGAGAGCTACAGAAGTACAGACACACTCCCTGATTTTTCTGTGGACTTGATGCACAACATTGAGCAGGTGAATCCAATGTTTTTGTCTAAGTTTCCCTGATTTTTAATATAAAAGTGATTGCATCTCTAATTGTGAGCAGTAGAGTCAATTACCTGATACCTGGACTTTAGCTCCATTCAGTGATAAAAAAAATATCTGGGGAGTGCTCTCAAGCATCGGATTTATTAAGCTTGCAGGGATGTTCCTAGATGTTATGACTAGTATAAGATAAATGTAATGGACCAAGGTCTTGAGTACATATCATACATTTTTACTCTGGCTTTTATGTGTTTAGAGAGGCTTGAATAGTTTCTTTTTCCTTTGGGACTTGGGATTGAACTCAGGGGAACATAACCACTGAGTCATATTCCCAATCCTACTTTGTATTTTTATTTATAGACAGTGTCTCACTGAGTTGCTTAGCACCTCAATTTTGCTGAGGTTGGCTTTGAACTCACAGTCTTTCTGACTTAGGCTCCTAATCTGCTGGGATGGCAGACATGTGCCACCTCACTTAGCTTGAATAGATCTTTAATTTCTCTCCTGTTTATTTGTCTTTAAGATGGGGCTAATGCCACTTGCTTCCCAAGACTATAGTGAGAATTAAATGAAGTCATAGATAGTTAGTACTTAGTGCCTAGTGAGTGCTCCATAAGCCAGGGTGATGACAGGCCTTTGTATTTTTGCTTTGTTGGCACCCAGCTTTAGCTCTTTTGGCAAAGCCTTGAAAAACTTAGCAAAACCCTGTTTCAAAAAAAATACAAAAATAGGACTAAGTGATGGGGATGTTGCTCAATGGTGAAGCATGCTGAATTTCAGTCACTGATACTAAAAATGTCATTTAATTTAGGACATTGTAATTATTTTATTAGTATGTTCATTTGTGATCTCTACATATATGTAGAGGTCATTGACCAGTCTCATTTCTCAGGGCTTGAATCATCTCTCTTATTATTTTTTCCATCAGTCTTAATTATTCTTCCTCTAATTTTTTTGAGATCCACTTCTTTTTTAACTCCATTTTTCTTTTACCTTTCTCATATGAGATAAAACACTTGACAATTGAATTTCTGCATCTGATTTATTTCATTTAATTTGATGTTCTCCATGTTCATTCATTTCCCACAAATGATATAATTCTATTCTTGTTTATGGCTGAGTAGAATGAGTAAACTTGTGAAAATATGTGTAGATGCTATTTTCTGGGGATGTCACCTGCCAGCACACAGGACCTTCAGTGTCCAAGCTCAGCCTGCCGTTGTGTGAGCCAGGGAATGAAGATGCAGGAAGCAAAAGGTCTCATGTGAACCATTTGAGGTCTTTAAATCTGTGGCTCTGACTGCTTGTACATTCACCAAACCGCCTGGTAACATCCAGAGTGTCCTTATTGTCTGCATTGATGACTAACCTGTCTTACGGGTCTATTTTCAGTACAGTTTTGTTCTCAAGAGAAGAGAGTCAATATGAAGGTAAAATCTCCTGATTCTCCAGGTGTCAGGTGTAGGATTTGGCTCCTTCCCTCAATTCTTTCCTTTTTGTCTATTCATGAAACTGCCTTTATCTACTTTACATTAGTCCTCTCCTCATGTGGCACCTTTGTATTCATCCTGGCCTTGAGCTCTGATTGGGGGCACAAAATCTAGAGTCAAAGCAGACCTGGGCCCACTGGCCCCATGAGCTTAATTATTTTATTTATTTATTTTTTTACTTTTCAAGGATTCATGTTTCCCATATTGTGAAGTGGGATTGATAGCTAGTAATGGTGACACGTAATGATGTCAGGAGCCATTGATTAACATGTACTGGACTATTGTTTTTGAGACTTTTATCCCTGATCTCTTCACTGGCAATAAGAACTCCATGAGAAGAAGCCATGTTTACACCCATCTTGCAGGTCAGGAATGCTCAGCTGTGTCGAGTTAACTTGCTTAAGGTCACACAGCTAGCAAATGGCAGCTTCATTGTTGCTGTGGGAACAGAGGAAAAAATGCAAAGATGAGCATGAAAAGTATTGGCACAGAATGATCAGGTTATAGAGCAGGAAAATGAGGTACAGATCCAATGGAAGGCCTGGGTTTAACCAATATAAAGGCAGGGCCACTGAGGAGGTTAGAGCAGAGTCCAGAGTGCAGGGTAGAAGGAGGCTTCACTCCTATCTTAAAGAGGTCAGAGAGTAACACTACAGGAGCCCTGGGCCTGCCTTACATGAATGGGGCCAAGTGGGTGGTTCCCAATTTTGACATGAAAAAATACAGAATATGAGGGTTGGGCTTGGTGGAAAGCCCCAAGCTCCTTGCTGTTGTATGTGCATGTACATAGGCACATACATGGAGGGATGCCCAGAGAGTTGATAACCTATGTAAAATTCAGGGAAGAGTTCATATTGAAGGAACAATTGAAAAGACAGAATTATCACTTTAGATATATTTTAGTCTGTTTGGACTTCTCTAAGGGAGTACTAGAAACATATACCTTACAAGCAAAAAAAAATCATTTGTGGACTTCTGAAATCTCAGATGTCCAAGATCAATTTCCAACAGGTTTATTGACTATTGAGAACATGTATTTTTTTTATAGACAGCTCTAATTTGAAGGTTTGTGTCCCCTTGAGTACCTTGGTTGAACTCCTCTCCGTTAAGATGATGGTATTAGAACGTGAGTCTTTGGG
>NW_027554055.1:0-139953 GCF_045843805.1 Urocitellus parryii
AAAAATATGTAAATGCCTTCCCATAGGGCACCCTTGAATCAATCTCAATGAATTACTTAGGATTAAAAACAAACAAATAAACAAACAAACAAAAACAGGGAGACCTGTGTGTCCAGGTATAGGTCGCTACTTCAGTAAGTTTCTTGTGGTGTTTGACAAGGTGCTCCTTTCTGTCAAAGGACATAATGATTGGAATATATAGATGTATTCCTATTATGAAGACACAATTTTCTCTGGCTCAAATTTCAGTGTATTTTAATTTCAATTTCTATTTATGTAAGAGAGAAAATTTTACAGCACTTTAAAATAAACTCTATAATAAAATGTTTTGTAAATATGATTTGATATTTTATAATATCTTTGTTAATTTTTAAACTATTATTAGATGGTTCATGACTATGTGCTGCTTTTACACTGGAAGTATGGTTCTAAAACTTAGGAAAAAACTTAGTGTAAATTTTTCATTGAAAACAGATAGTGTTTGATTTTATCATTCTCAGTATTGTCAATCTTGAAGCTGTAAATTATCTCAAAGGAGCAATTTGACTCTTTTTTTATATTTATTTTTTAGTTGTAGTTGGACACAATACCTTTTTTTTATTATTTTTATGTGGTACTGAGGATCAAACCCAGGGCCTTATACATGCTCTGCAAACACTCTACCACTGAGACACAACCCCAGCCCCAGAGTTTTGACTCCTAACTTCTTAGGGATTTCCTTAAGACCCTTACCTGTATATCTGTGTTGGTAATTATAAGCCCACAGTTCTATAGGTGTCCTCCCTGGGAATATTAATATATATTTAAGTCCTCAAACAGATCTGTTAGTATTGAGTTTCAGTACATAGAATAAAATCCATTATCTAATAATCAACTCATTTTGCCTGAAATTTTGTACCACTGCATTTGTTAATATAATTAAACTTTGTTCTTACTTTTCATGAATCAGATACCTTTGGGAAAAATAAACAAGCTACCTCTCCCCAAAATCTAAGTCTTTGAGTTTAACAACAATGAATCTCAATTCTGAGATTAAGAATAAAATCAAGAGATTCAAACAAATCCATATATTTAAATCTGAAATATTAAATCTTGTTCACTGAAATTGTCAGCAGTTATTTGCAAATAATCTTCTTTATTAAAAAATGAGGATTATTGAAATTTAAGCCTCAAATTGCTACTAATTTTAAGAGGTATTTAACTCTATGTTTCTTCCACAGTACCAAGTGGGATACTAGAAGTTATTCTTTGATGTCTAAGGATTCTGCTGTTACCACTTCCCAACATAGTCTTATTTTCCTATCTCTACTCGTTTTTTTCCTCTCTTTTTTTATTTTACATTTTTAAAATTCATTTCCTCTACTTCTGTTCCATTTAACTGGCTTCTTTCTTTTTGTTAATATGATAAATACCTGAGGATGTTATTATAAGAAACAAAGAAAGAGAAAGCAGAGCTCTGGTGGAAACTGCTTTCATCTTGCCCTGCCTGTTAGTGACAACTCACTCCCAAGTGTGATAAGAGGATCTGATATTGCCTTCCTGTCCTTATCTTAACCCCAAGCCAAATAAAGCCTTCAAACCATCTCAGTTCATTTAATGGAAATACTTTTCTCTTTAATTTTCAGCGTAAGTTATAGCCGTCTACATATAATGGTTTTGAATCAGTGGATACATTTTTGCTATATTCACTTAAGCTTGGTCTAAACAAATTAGGACCAAATATTTAACTCTTTTATTCTGATGGCCTAACAATGTAATGTCTACTAATATTGTGTGTGACTTTTAAGAATTTTTAATTCCTCCAAATAAGGCAATATATCATTTCAGTTTAATACTATTCAATAGCATGTTCTGGTCTCTAGGGACTCAAAACCAAAGAAAACACTTTCATTGATCTCAAGCAGCTTGTGATCCAGGAGATTAGCTAGAAACCAATGCATAGGACATAAGAAGTTTTATTTATTTAAAAACAGAACAGTATATAAAATGGCAATTTTATAGAATAATGTCTGTTTCTCATAGAATATTAAGGGGAGAGCCTCAGATAGTTGGGCAGAATTTAGTAAAGTAAGTAGGAGCATGTATTGGGAAAGGAGTTTAGTGTTTGGTAAAGGTTGAGAAAACACAAATGCAAGATATCAATTCATTAATATAGAGATCATTTGACATGGGTTCAAAATATGCCAATACAGGGGAAAATGATAATTAGTATAAAGCATCATCTCACCAGGTTGCTTAATTTATTTTTCCACTCATAATGGAACCCATCAAAATTATTTACTTGGAGGTACAATTCATACTTACATAGAAACAGCAGGAACAACAGCAAAACTAGTAAGATGGTAGATGATGTTGGCACTTTTTTTGTAGTTTTATTGAAACCTTCCTTTAAAAATTCTTAGTTTCAGGCTGGGGTTGTGGCTCAGTGGTGGAGCGCTCACCTGGCATATGTGAGGCTCTGGATTTGATCTTCAGCACCACATAAAAATAAAATAAAGATATTGTGTCGAACTACAACTAAAAAATAAAATATAGTTTCTTCTAAGTGGATGTTTTCTTTTAAACCTGTTCTTTTGAATATGTACTTGCAGTTCATAAAATATCATGATCATATTTGTATGAAAATCCTCCTTGACACGTTCTTCTTTATATAATTGGTATTAAATTCATTGCCAATAGAGTAAATAATGAGGTTATAAGATTAACAGGGTTAGTTCAATTTCTGTTCATTTTCAGTAATGTGAAAAGCATCTAATATATTTGCATAAATTCTGACTTACAAGTGTATTATTAAGCAAACAATATTATAAATTTTCTTCATTTATATCTATTGGACAATAGACAACACAGATAAGAAGAAAGATCTTGTATGGATTTTGAGATTCTCACAAAATTCCTTCAGATTATGTATCAGTTAACTTTTCATCACTGTGACCAAAATATTCAGTAAGAATAACTTGAGGAAGAATAAATTATTTTGGGCTCACAATTTCTGAGGTTCAGTTCATAGTCCCTTGAACCCATTGCTCTGGGCCTAAGATGAAGCAGAACATGATGGTGGAATAGCATGAGAGGGGAACACTGCACAAGTCATGGCAGCCAGAAGAAGAGAGAGAGAGAGAGATACAGAACAAAATCTAAACCCCAAGGGCATAGCCCTAGTGAACTGTTTCCTCTAGCTATGCAACTCATGCCTACTGATACCACTCAATTAGTCTATTCAGATTATTAATCCATCAAATCATCAAATGGCCTAATCCACTGATTAGGTTTCATATCCCATAATGTAATCATTTCACTGCATGCATTAACATAGGAATCTATGGAGGACATCACATATCCAAACCATGACATTATTATTTTTTTAATTTAAATTAAAATAATTTTAACTGATACACAAAAACATAAAATTATAAATGTTAATGAGGTTCCATGTGATGTTTTGACACATGTGTACATTGTATATTAATTTCACAATTTAGATTTTCATTTCCTGCCAGAGTTTTGCATGATCTTAAAACTATTTTGCTTTATTTTTATAATTACTTCATATTTTCTTTCCATTTTGCAATTCTTTTTCAGATTTCTGCCTCTAGTATTGTTTTCTATTTTTTTTTCTCCCATCCTCCATTCCTTTTGTTCTTTTAAACATGTTTTTCCTTTTAGACTAGTTAGATTCTTTGGCTTCTTTAATTCATTCTCATCTTTCCCATTTGTGTGTATATATTAATTTATTTAATTAATTACTTTGCTTTTAGACTGTGTTGGCATATGTTTTGGTTACCTTTTTTGTTTCTTTGACCCAAACACTATACATGAATGAGTTAGAAGAAGAAAAGTTTATTTGGGGCTCATGAATTCAGAGGTTTCAGTACACAGAAGGTGGACTCCATTGTTCTGGGCCCAAGGTGAGGCAGCACATCATGCAGGAAGGAAGGCCCAACAATGAAAATCTGCTTAGATCATGGTGGAGTCAGGAAGCAGAAAACAAGGGAGGATGGAAAGGTCAAAGGAATATGTGCTATTCCAGTGCAGCACCCACCCCGCCCCAGGCCATAACCAACCTGTCTACAATCACCACCCACCTTGTCAGTCCATTTGAAGTAGAATGGACTTAATGGTCACAGCTCTTATAATCCCATTATTTTTCCTCTGAGTATTCCTGCTTTAAAAGGAAATTTTGGGAGACACCTCATATCCAAACCATAATAGAATTGCTCAGTTAGAAGATGATACAAAAATGGTCTTCAGGTAAATATGTATGTATGCACATAAACATACTATCGAATGAGAATTTCTTAATTAATATAAATGAAAAGCGGATACCATATTTATCTTTGTATTGACTATACAAAAGAGAATAAAATTGTTTTTGACTTTAATTATCAATAATTCTTAAAATAGGTATACTTGGTTTATTATAATCTTACTACTATTAAATCTAAATTGGTGACAATATCCAAATTTTACTATTTCACCTTTATGTAAAACACCAATTCTACTTAACATTGAAATGTATATATGCTAAAAAGCAAACTAGTACTTAATTATATCTCTTTGAAATGTGAACAAAGCTATTAAATATTAACTATTCTCTTAATCATATTATTTATAACTTTGATTTTCAAAAATATTGAAAAACAACTAGATCATGTAGAGGTGGATACATGTGTTTCTAAATGCATATGTCATGATTTTCAGAGGCTGAAATACTTTTTAAAATATGATACTTCATTAGTAAGAAACTACACTAAATTTTCCATTCAGAAAAATTGCAATCTATTCTGAAAGACTGAGATGGTATATAATGGTATGTAAAGAGAGATCACTACCAGATAAGAACTTAAATTAATGATATGAATTTCACTTTAATTAATGAGTTTATGAAAATATACTAGAAATATTTCCTATTCTTCTTCTTTTTTCTTTGCTCTGTTTTTAATGACAAAATATGAGTGGGTGTGTTTGTGTGTATGTCTGAATCAAGGGGAGAACAGACAGGGAGGAATTGCAAATTACCCAATTACCATATCAGGAATTAATACACAGAGAGAATAGAGGAAATTGATACTAGGCTTTAAATTTATCCAAAGTTATTATCTTGAATATCTTGAATATCTTTAAGCATAGTATATACTTTGGAAATGAACAATGAGGAATGTTCACATTAAACTGATTTTAATCATGTAAAAGGTAAAATAACTACAAGTATGTGAAAATTTTGTCCAAAGAGAGCTAGATTATGAAAAGTTTGTATACATGAGAATTTGTAATAAACCCAAGCTGCATCACTTTTTTTGGTTCTAATTATTTGTACATGACAGTAGAATGCATTTTGACACATCACACATACAGGGAGTATAACTTCTCATTCTTCTGGTTGAACATGATGTAGTATCACACCACACCAGTGGCCCCATCATTTTTATCCATACTAGGTGGAATGGTTAATGCACCCATCTAATATGAGTTGAAAGCTATTATATACAAACATTGTACTTGATTTGAACATATGAATTAAAATATTATTTGTCAGTCACTGAGTTCTTACTTACAGAATAGTTATCATGTTAAGTGCTTTATGTCATTGGCTAATATTGTCATTCAATAACTACCTTGAATAGATAATAGTGCTAGCTGAATTTTTCAGGTAAGGGAATTTAAACTTAGAGAAATTCAGTAACTTCTCCAAGGTCACTTGGACAGTAGAAAGTGGCTTTCCTAAGAAAGCCTCAACTTTTTAAAACTTGGTGCTGTTCATTATCTTTTATAGATGACAACTTCAAATCTCCTCCACATCATCCTTGTTATGGAACCAAACACATGAATTTAAATAAGATACAGTTTTTGTCCTTGAGGAAGTTGCAGTAAGATAGAGGAAGGCAGACATAAACAAAGAACTGAAACTCTGTGCCTTTTTACAGACCAACTAGTCTCTTCCTGGAGTTTTACTCTTGAGGATTATTGGGCAAGGCTTCATAGATGTGAGAAGTTAGTGGGTATTTACTTACTGGGTGGAAGCTAGTAACATAACTTTAGGTTTCATAATAACATGAAGACGTGCCTGCTATAGAAAGACAACTCTAGCATGAATGATGTAGTGAGATTTAATTTTGAAAAGTGAACTCAATTACAAGGTTGTTGAAGTAGTCAAAGTGGGGGCAGATGAAGGCCTCAAGAGAGGCAGTTTCATGGATGGACAAGAAATTATAGACTGGTGTTTCAGCTATTTAGAAACACCAAATTATGGGCCATACACTTTTTTGAGGGGAAGCTGATTGACTCAATCATATCTCTTCATTTCCAAACAATTGTTGCTTTCACTCTTTTCAATTACAAAAATGATTTGTGTTAATATTAAACATATTACCCAAGGTCCTTAAGAAATTTCACCATCCAAAAATCTTTGATGATTATTAAGGTACATTAGCCCATTAGGAAAACTTGTCATGAGATAAACTTTTCCCTTTGGATTCTGTGTTCTATTTTAAAAAATAATCAGGGAGGATTGAAATATTATTTTTTCATTAAATAAAAACAAACACTTCCTGAATTGGAGCAATTCATAAAAAAGGAGTGATAGATATTGGATAAGGAGGAGAGCCATAGGAAACCTGCATAAACCAACAGAAAAGCTAAATAAATTTAAACAAAGAAAATACATGAACCACAACAAGACTATATTGGAGAATAAGCCCAAATCAGTTAGCTTCTAGGTCATAAATTTTAATTTATTTAAAGACATGGTTAAGAGTTGATAAGAGGTATTTGTAGATAATAAAATGAACCTGAGGAGGTTTAATCAAAGTGAAACTTACTTTTTTTAATATTTTAATGGTATTAAAGGTGTAAATGAGTTTAATAATATGTTGAAAATTGTAATTACATAAATAAAAGAGGCATCACTTGTCTTATTGTCTAGACACTACTTACTATATGGACACAAAATCTTTTATCTTAATTGTATTCCAAATCTTCCTGAAAGCATAGATATGTCATATTAAAATTTTACTTAGGATGAATTTATCAATTTTCTTAACCCAAATAAGAGAATAGAAGAAGGTACACTCTCACTGGAATTCTAGAAGTGTGTTTTAAAGTTCCCTTTTATCAGCAAAAAAATAAAGATCCAAAATAAACATTCAAAAGTATTTAAAATACTTGGCACAGCAAGGCAAACATTTTTCCTGTTAACTTTAAGCAATAATAAAAAATGAATATAATTTGGGCCTAAAATTCAAATTTTTTATTTAAAAAATAATACCACTAAAAAAGGATAGGATCTTTTATTTGTCTCTGAAAATGAGGGGTACAATTTTATTTCAGTGATGTCAAAGGAAGTCTTGTGTTTTTGATATAGACTATGCTTTAATAAAATCTTCCTGGGATAAAGAATTGGCTGGGATTCTTAGAAACATTTGCAGTCGCTTAATCAAGAGCTAAAGTGTTTTGCCAGTCTGAAATGCACTAGAAACAGAAATAGTGCTCTAAGCAAGAATTCACAAAAGCATTTCAGAATTTTCTCTCTATTTGAGTAATGTCTGGGGACATGAAATTACAGGTGTCTCATCGGTGAGCAGAATTTACGTTTACTGTATGTCATCCATGGTTCAGCTAAGTATGTACACATTACTCTCTTGCACAAAGTAAGCCAAAATGAAAAATATGATTTTTTCCCATTTCACAGATTAAAAAAATAGTACTCTCAAACAGATCCTAGAAATTTTTTTAATACATTGGCATTAACCATTTCACAGGAATGCTGTCCAGTTTTGAGTAATTCATATTTTAATTTTGCTAACACCCTCTATATACTGTATTACTGGAATGACTTAAGTAGACTTTGTGGTATGTTTTAAGTTTAGGTACAAATACTGACAGTAAGTGCTAAGTATAATGGTAAGGTCAAGCCAGTTTCAAGGAAAGGTCTCATATTTTCTGGAACAGAGGAGAACTTTACCTCTTGTGTATAATAGAGCAACGTAAGGGCAAATGGCGACTTAGGAAAGCCAAGGAAATGGCAAGTTAAGTGTAGTCATTTAAAAAATGTTCTGAGGTATTGGCCTGCAGGAAAGATCATTGTTGTAATTATTGTTGCTCTGAAAAGCAGTCTGTTGAGCATTCTTCAGTTCTATCAATCACCCAGCCTCAAATATTAATACCTCTAAGTATTGCATGACTCAAAACATGGTTGAGGACCAGTGACCTTGTATAATGCTTTCCATTATGATTAAGTAAATTAAAGGCCTGAATGATAAGGCTGTTCATGAGCCAGTCATTATAAAGTACAAATTAGAACCCAAATCTCCTAATTCTTTTTCCCTTTATGTTACCTCCTATACCATGCTGCCTGATATAAAGATGGTACCACAATTCTGGTTTTTCAACTCTAAATGGAAGCATTCATTTTAAAATTTTAAAGAATTTTGTTTTAGTTTTTGAGGGACACAATACAGCTATTTATTTGTTTGTTTGTTTGAATTATTATTTATCTATTTATTGTGATGCTGAAGATCCAATCCAGTGCCTCACCAGTACTAGGCAAGTGCTCTGCCACTGAGTTACAACCTCAGCCTATAATTGGCCATTATTTATAATAGTGGTTAATGACCAATTGAGGAAAGGCAAATAATTTATACATGCATTTAAAAAGATTTATTGTGGTATAATTAAGATGTAATAAACTACATATTTAAATGGTACATTTTGATAAATGTTGAAATCATTTAAATCACAAACTCATAAACACAATTTAAGTAATGAACACACTTTCTCCCTATCAAATTCCCTTGTGTTCTTTTTGTAATTTCAGTCTTTCATACTTCCTGACTATAGCTCCATCCCCAAGTGAACACGATTTTGTAACTGTTAGTTTGTATTTTATGGAGACTTATACAAATGAAATCACAGAATATATACTTGATTATTGGTCTTGCTTCTTTAACTCAGAGTTATTATTTTGGAATTCATCCATATTTTTGTGTTTATCCATAATTTGTTGCTTTTAATTGCTAAGTTTTATTCCATTGCATATTTGTATTATTTCCTATTTGGGGATGTTACAAATAATGCTGCTATGAAAATTAGCTTTCAGGTTTTTGTATGGATATGTAGTTTTTTAATAAGGAGTGAGAAATAGCTGGTTCATTTTGAAGGTACGTGTTTAACTCATTGAGACTGTGCCAAGTTGTTCTCCAAATTGGTTTTACAATTTTACTTTCACATTTGGGATATATGAGAGATCTAGTTGCTTCAAAGCACTTGATATGCTCAATGTTTACATGTTAGACATTATAATAGGTGCACTATGGTATCTCATGGTGGTATCCTTTTGAACATCCCTAATAAATAATAATGTTGGACACCTTCTTATGTATGTGTCATGTATATTTACTCATCTTGAAATGTTTTTTCAAGGTTTTGCATTTTAAAATTAGGTTGTTTTATTATTTAGAGTTGAGAATTTCTTTTTTTTTCTGGAAACAATCCTATTATATGATATATAATTTACAAGTGTTTTCTCCCTAGTTTGCTGCTTATCTTAACAGTGTCTTTGGAGAAATAGAAATTTTAATTATGATAAAGCCCACCAAGAATCTAATGGGTTTTTAATTTGCCTTGGCATTTATGAAATTTTTACTATCTTGATGTATCAAAGATTTTCTTATAGAAATTTTATACTTTTCAACATTTAGGTCTGAACAATTTGAATTACTTTTCATTTGGTGTGAGGTATGCTTCAAAGTGCAGTGTTTTTTTTTCAAATGGATATCCAGTGCTGTTTGTGGAAAGACTGTGTTTTCTTCACATTGCCTTTGCACTTGTATCACTTGTATTTTGGGGTCTATATTTTGATTCTATATTTTTTCATTAAATCCATGGTATATTTTATGTATATGCCTTTGTATCTTAAAAATTTGAAAAGTAGTTTTTAGTTCTGTTGTTCTATTTCTTTTTCCCTGCAGTTCCAGGGATTGATCCCAAAGCCTCATTCATACTAGACTAATGGTTGACCATTAATCAGTACTTCTAGTCCTCTAGAGGCATTTTTGTGGATTGTTTTGTGGATTGCTTTCATAGACAGTGTGTTTGCCTAATAATAAAAGTACTTAATTTCTTAAATTTTGGATGATTGATACACACACACACAACACACAACACATACTCACACACACACACACACACACACACACACACACCTTGCTTAATATAATAGGTAATACTTCTAGGACAATGTTGAATAGAAGTGGTAAGACTGGCAAGTCTTGACCTGTTCCTAATTTTAATGGTAAGGTATTCAGTCTTTACCTTTAAGTGTAGTGTTTGCTGTGGGTTTTGTGTCAGATGTCATTTTCTTTTTTTTAAATTTTTTTATTAGTTGCCCAAAACATTACAATGATCTTGACATATTATACATTTGATTCAAATGATGTCCTTTTCAATTCAAGTTACTTTCCTTCCAATTTCTGGGTTCCTATAATTTTATCACTCTGAATATGGTAAATATCTTGGTATATATTTTCTATCATTCTGGAATGTGTTCTGCACTGGTAGTTATTTTGCTATATAATTGTCAATACTTCTAGGTTGGATGACAGTGTTCCTGTATTTTATATTCTTATGGAGTTTCAATATACTTGTTCTACCAGATTTTAAGAGAGATGGTTGACTTTTCCTTCTATAATTTTATTTGTGTCTGATGATAATTTTTAACTTTTTTTCTGAGATTTATAAACGTGTGATACACAAGTACAAATTATATACATTCAAAGTACACAACATGATGTCTTCATATATTTATGCATTGTCAAAAGATTACCATAACAGCATAATTAACATATTCATTGCTTCACATAGTTACCCTTCTGTGTGTGACAACATCTAAGGTATATCCTCAGCCAATTTCAAATTTTCTACTTTTTTGAGACCTAGTAATAGATCAGAAACCCTGTATCTACTTGGAGAAAATATAGGCCCAACACTCCAACATGTTGAATGAGGACCTGACTTCCTTAATAAGAGTCCTAAAGTGCAAGAAGTATAAACAAAAAAATCAATCAATGGCTTGATATCAAAATTAAAAAGCTTCTTCACAGCAAAGGAAACAATCAAGAATGTGAACATAGAGCCTGCAGAATGGGAGAAAATCTTTGCCATATGCACCTCAGGGCATTAATTTCCAGGATATACAAAGAATCAAAAAGGTCAACACCAAAAACCAAAAAATAACCCACTTAATAAAAGGGCAGAATAATTAAACAGATACTTTTGAAAATGAAGAAATATGAATGGTCAATAAATATATGAAAAAATGTTCAACCTCTATAGCACCTAGAGAAATGCAAATTAAAACTATGAGATTTCATCTCACTCCAACCAGAACAGCAGTTATCAAGAATACAAGTAACAATAAATGTTGGCAAGGATGTCAGGAAAAGGGTAGACTTATACATTGCTGGTGAGAGTGACTGACTGCCAATTAATGCAACAATTCTGGAAAGCAGTATAAAGATCGCTCAAAAAACTAGGAATGGAATCACCATTTGACCCAATTATCCCATTCTTTGGCATATGTTCAAAGGACTTAAAATGAGCATACTATAGTAACACAGAGGAATCAATTCACAATAGCTCAGCTATGGAACCATCCTAGATGCCCTTCAGCAGATGAATTAATAAAGAAAATGTGGTATATTTAAAGAATGGAATATTACTCAGCCATAAAGGAGGATGGCTTTATGATATTTGGCAGTAAATGGAAGGACCTGGAGACTATAATGCTGAATTAAATAAGCCCCCCAAAACAAAGGTCAAATGGTCTCTCTGATAAGTGGATGCTAATAAATAATAAGGTTGGGGAAGAACAGAACTTCAGTGGGATTAGGCAAAGGAGAATAAGAGGAAGGAAGGCAAGACAGTAGAATGAATCTGACATAACTTTTCTAGGTACATATATGAATACACCACAGTGAATCTCATCATCATGTACACCCACAAGACTGGGATCCTAATTGGAAAAAGTTATATTCCATGCTTGTGTAACTATATCAAAATAGATTTACTGCCATATGTAACTAAAAAGAACCAATTTGGAAAAATCGTAGATAGCCATTCCCCAAAGCATGGTAAATAAAGACTGCATTGAAAAAGAGTATATGTTAAAAATAAATAAATAAAAAGAAACTCAGTGCTTATTTGTGTTATTTGTGTTATACATAGGATGTTATTCCAAAAGTTTTACAAGTATTTTGTTAGTTTAACATCAGAACATCTCAATGTAGTAGATGATTAGCTATCTGTAATGTTATATATGATTAGTTATTTAATATTATATTGCTTTTCTTATCTAATCTGTTTCACTGGCTAAAATAATTAGAATAATAAAATATTTTGTTAAGACAAAATGAAATTTTATATAAATTTCAGAATCTTCTTATAACCATTGTTAACTGTAAAAACATTCAATAAACTTTTCTAAGTAATGTAGCATTTAAAACTATCTTACAAGGATTATAGATTGTGTGTGTGTGTGTGTGTGTGTGTGTGTGTGTGTGTTTGTGTGTGGAGAGAGAGAGAGAGAGAAAGAGAGAGAGAGAAAATGGTGGTTATATATAATTAGTATCACAATTTGTAGTAAAATGTGGATATTTAAAATGATATACAAAGATGGAGTTTTAAAAAATCATCAATGAATGAACATATGCATTTCTTCAGTTCATTATTTTATTTTATTTTTTATTTTATTTTTCTACAAATGAGACTATTGTCCTCTTTCTTTAATGATGCATCAAAATCTAATTCACACCAGAGGAAACAGCACAGAGAAATTATCCAAATATAAAAACTGTGTCAATGCCTCCAACAGTTGTTCACCCCTTACTCAGCACAAGAGGAAAAAATGTTTCAAAGCTCTTAGTCATCTGTTGCTCAAACATTACTGATCATTGGAGAATTTGCAGTGCCTAAAGACCCTGAAAAGTTGAATGTTTCCAAACTTTTTTCAAACTTTATTTTTTAAATATTTTTTTAGATTTGTAGATGAATATAATACCTTTATTTTATTTGTTTATTCTTTTTAAATTTTTATTTATTTTTTTTTACATGAGCTCTGTGATGATGATGATGATGATGATGATGATGATGCTTTTCAAGTTCATGTTTATAAGCCTAACAAAGTTGAAATAATATATGATTTTTTGAGTAATGGGGTGGTCCAAGGTAGATTGAATGAAAGGTGACCAATTAAAACTCTCTCATTATATGTCTAGGGGATCCTTGAAAAAACAGAGATTAATCAGCTATTTGATTTATTACAGGGGAGGGAGAGGGGCATACACTTTAATCCTTTAGGCATACAAGTACAGTAGCTCTGAGGCTAGAAAAAAATCTAGCACAATACTTTTTTAAAAATTCTAATTGTTTTGCTTTGCTAAAGTAGTGTTTTTCCATAAATTAAGAGGCTTAAGTTCTTGTTGTTTAACTTTATCTTAGTATCACTAAGAGAGTTGTAATCTAGATCTAAACTGAAGTCATTTGGATTTGAATAAATGGACCAATATAATCTTTGAAGTTTGAAGACAGTTTTCAGTGACCCAGTTTTTGGTAGACTGTCATGGTTCACTCTTAGTTTTCCAAATACTATTTCTGTGCTTACTGAGCCATAGACTGCATGCTTGATTTTGTCAGTTTATAGTTGAATACTTTTAATATGTGAATCCATGCATCCAACTTACCATTTATCACTGTAACCCTCAAGGGCAGATGAACACAAACACACATATATATTTTGGCTGATCCTTAAGTGTCATAAACACCTTGGGCTATGTTATAATATATAATTTATGAAAATTCTGAAACTCTGAAAGACACTTATTGTTTTAAAATCATCCATTAGCTCATATGGTAGTATACATGAATTATACAGATGTAGATGGAATATACACTTCCAATATACACACAGACATACACATACACCCCAAAATGTGTTCTTTGTATGATTTTAATATTAAAGAACAACATGCCTGAAAATAGTACATACTAAAAATATATGTTAATACAATAGACTGCAAAAGAAAATGAAGAAACTGCCTTATAAAATTAACCTTAGTAATTTCAAAAAATGATTGTGTCCCATCTGTTAGTATATCATCACATTCTCTATAATGTTAAAGTTAATACTAACTTTGCTTTTTTACCACCAAAAAAGTTGTGTAGTTCCTATTCTCTATAATGTTTTGTTTGTCTTTGCTGCTCAAGCTTAACATGCATTTAACATATAAAATATTGAATTAAAACTTTTAAAAATGTAACTTTATTGTGGATTATAGCATCATGAAAAATTTTCATTCTGAGTGTTTAGAAGCAGCCAGTAGCTTTATAACCCCATCAAATAAATTTTAATTTTCTAAATTTATTCCTTAAAAGGTATCCTTTGCTCGATTTCCATAAGATTAGACTTTAATTATACATTTTAATTTAGGTATGACTTGAAATTCTTAATATATGACTTATGCAATTTATTGACAAGTTAATTTTGTCTTTAAAACATCACCATAAAATTGATCATGCATTTTATCTAATGTTTTTTTCTAACACTGTGGAACTGTGTGTTCATATTTAGTTTGAAATATCTTTATTTGAAAATGTTTTGCATGTTTTATTGATGGCCATTGAGAACATGTTTTGTACCACCTGAATTGCCCTGGGGAAAGTACCAAGTAGTTTTAATGAGCATGCTCTGATAATGCTTCTACGGTCTTGTATAGGCGGCTTAACTAGGACATATTTCAAACAAATCTATTTTATCATTTTTCCTCCTATAATTGTCCATGATATCTATGAAGACATTTTCATCCTTCTGTTCTCCATTCCCAATATAGGGTTCAAATTTTGAGATTAATATTCTGTTATTTCCCTAACCGAAATGTTTTCTAATAATGGTAACTCTAGATGGGAGCATCCACAGGAGTGCTTTTCATGGATAAATTCTAATCTTCTAAGGCTAAAAGTAATCTCTATGGCTTCACAAGACCTACCAATTTTGCTTTGTTGAGTTGGTTTGCTTTAGAGTGTAGATGCTTTTGTCATCTCAGTGCGATGTGAGAATCATCACAATGTCAAAATGTATCACAAAGATGGTGTCTCGTGTGAACCATGATATAACTTTGAAAAAAACAAAAACAATTTGTGGTTATTGATCAATATTTATTTAATAGTGTGCTGATTCCAGAGGAAATTTAATGGAGGAAAACATTATGCTGGCGTATAATTATGGTGTCAGATTAATTTGTGTCTTTCAAGTTTAGGCTATGCAAGTTGTGGAAAGAATTTTAGGGTTATTAAGTTAAACAGGTTCTGGATTTATTGTTCTATATTCCCATGTAATTATTAATTACATTTGAACTTCTATTAGCAACTATAATTATATGGATGGGAAAAATGTCTGAGTTACCTGAAAAAATTTTTCAAAATATTTTTATTTTTGGTTTTTTAAAACTATATCAATCAATCAACAAATATGTACTGAGCATTTATACAATCCCAGGTGTGTCACCATTTAAATAAATGCATTAAACACTATAAAATATATGCAATAATAATCCCAATTTGCATGTAATGTTCTGAGACACAGATGAGTGCATTAACTTATCCTAAGTTTACATGGAAAAGCTGAGACAGATTTTGAAAAATGATATGGCTGATGTGCTGCTTTTACAAGGGAGCTCTTTAGATCTTCAGTTTTATTGCAACATCAGGATGCAGGCAAACTAATCAATAGGAGCAAAATAAACTAGTGACAAATAAGTAATAAAAATTAATCAATTTGGATAGGGGAGACTTCTGTGAATTGCAACTGAGAAGAAATGTATTTGAGAATAAGTGAGACTTTGGGGACACTAGAGAGGAAATGGGAAGGCATAATTTATTGGGATGAGCTAATGCAGTATTTAGATAAATATAAAATATTATTAAAACATTGCATATTAAATTCTAAGGTTAGTTTTCCATGGGAGTATGATAATGATTTTTGTTAAAAAATGCATGTGTTAAGTTCCACGAAGCAGAGATTTAATATCATTAATTTATTGGAGTAAAAGAAACAGAAAGGATGAGGATCTATAAATAAGATGGAAAGGGGGTGAAATAGGAGGCTTCATATATAACTTACATATTTGCTTAAAGTGAATGTCATGTTTACCACAATCAAAATTCACTAATCAAATTTTAAATTTCATAAGTTTATTTGACATGAGTTCATTATCAAGAGTTCACTATTAAGAACACTGGAAAGTACACACAACAGAAATATATTCTTTGACATGTTTTCAGAGTAGAAGTACAAAATCTAAACCTGGCAGGCTTACCTTTCTCACAGGGTATTGGGGGAGTACCATCCTTAGCCTCTGATAGGTAAGCTGTCATCCTTGACTTGTGGCATACATCACTCTGATGTCAGCCTTTGTCTTCAAATTGCCACCTTCTTCTTCTTCTTTTATTTCTTGTAAGGATATTTATCCCTGTATTTAAAGCCAACTTGTATCATCATGGATGATGATCCGATGAGATCACAATGTTTAACTATGTCTGAAAGGATTCTTTGTATGTAACATAACTTTGACAAGTAAGAGAAATTAGGATGTGGACATGTGTTTGGGGGGCCACTACTCCACCCATTACAATCCCCTTTTCCTTCTTTTCAACTTTTCTCCTCTACCTGTACTTAGAGTACCCTAGCTAAGTGAGTTCCCTTCTTACCCCAAAGTTGTCTTTAAGGAATTGTCAGCTCTTTCCATTACAAGTCTTCCCTAACTTTCAAAACTCCTAATTTAACTATTCCTTTTTGATATCTAGTTTTCTGACTTCTCACCCTTTACATTCTGACAGGAACTACAAGCGTAATCTCATTGCAGAGGTTGAATCTCTTTGCAGTACAGGGTAAAAGTTCTAAAGTCATCAGGGTAGGCCGAATACACACATGGAAAACCAGAATTAGTACAGTTGGCACTAACAACTACAAAAATTTTGAAGAGTAATTAACTCTATCTTTGGAGAGAATTGTTAACCATTTTTAATTTCACACACCTTTACAATCTTCTTATTTTTCTCTCATCTGGAATTGTATTCCTAAACTTTCTAAAGCAGAGAAGTAATACTGTTTTAATTTGGGCTAGTGATGGAAAGAACAGATACAGATATCTTATCTCTGTATTTACTCTGGATGAGTGCTCATTTAATGGAATGGTAATAGTTGGTGAATTCTAAGTGCTGAATTATTTTCCTGCTTTTATACCTTCTTGCCTACCTAGAAAGATATTGTCAAATTGGTCAGAGAACAATAAGAATATGATTTGACTCTCAATGTAGTTATGTTCACTCTTCCGGATAGCATAATAACTTCCCATTTAAAATGCACATTCCTTGAGATAAGAGATGAATTCAGGCCAGAATAAGAGGTTTATTTGTTAGTTTGTTTTTACAGCCTCTTGTAAAATCATATCTCATGGCATGTTATTACCTAGTTTTCTCTTATCATGAACCTCTCTCTGGATAAGAGAATCTATAGATGCATAACATAAGAATCCAAATGGAAGATAATAATTTATTTACTAATTACCTTCTTATATCCAATACTCATGAATTAATATCTTGTTTCTCAACTTTAGTTTTATTATTCATATTATTTCCTAAATCCAATATGTTATATCATTGTTTTTGAAATTAATTTTCCATTTTTAATGGAAACATATGAAATAAAAATTATAGTAATGTACTGCTGAGAGGGCTTATATCTGTACATCAAATCCTTTCACAGGATACAAAATACATGTACATATGCTTAACTGACATAACCAATCAGAAATCTAAGTTTATAACTAGACAAGGAATTTTGGTTTTATATAAGAAGCCAGTTGAATATCTTGAATCAGATTTCCCCTTTTCCAGTGATACAGTCTTTTTATTTTATCAAGACTTAGTCAATATTTATGTTGGAGAAGGCACTGATACTCTCCTTGCTGAATAACTATTACTGGGCTGATCAAAGCTAGAATAAACACCTGGGTCAGGGATACAAACCATAAAACATAGGGAACAACCAGATTTCTAAATGAGGTATCAAACTAGGCCATATGTTTGGACAAGCAGATATAAAAAGTGAATTAGTTTGCCAAACAACAGTCAGAATAATGAAAGTCATATTCACGGGTTTAGGGGATCCTACCAGGCTTCTACAGGGATAGGAAGATAAAATGGCAACAGAAAAGATAAATTTGTAGGTTGTGAAGTAGAAAATAGCCCTGTTGGTGTTTCCCTTCACATCCAATACTGCTGCAGATTAGCTCAGATATTTTTTGAAGAATTCTGTAAAAATGGAAAAAGCATAGTAAGAAGCCTAATTGCTAAATCCTGCATTAGCAAACTTTTCAGATTTGCTATGTGAAAGATTAATAATGAAAATGACAAATCAAGCAAGCTTCTCCCCATATGAACTAATTCATAAAAACTGGGCTCCCCAAATTTTTTTTATTGTTTTTATTCACATTGTGATAGAACAAGGCAGATCTATGAAAGGAAAAGAAAATCCTCAGACTGATAGAGAACATTTTGACTAACAGTAATTGCTAAACCTGATATGTGTATTCACTTATAATACTATATTTGATATTTGTTAGTTCTTAGTAGGTGCCAGATAAACTTCTAAATGCTTTTTTCTTTGTCCAATCCACATAGCTGCCTAGCAAGTTACAGCTATTATTTATTCCAATATATAGAAGTGAATCTGAGATGCAGAGGCTTTTAGCAACTTACCCAAAGTCATTAAGATAGTAACTGGCATAACTTGTCCTTGAAGACCCCCAAATGATCTAGAGGCACATACTAAAAGGACAGTACTTCAGTCAAGCCATGGAGATGCCTGCTACAAGCTGCTTGCTTCATGGTTCAATTTTTCACCTTCAGACACTATGTGATTAGGAAAAAAAAGTATAGATAAAACATTTTTAACCTCCAGGAACCCCAATGATAATGTTTTATTACTCACTGCAAATAAGAGGGATTCTAAATACTAAGGACCACATCTAAATAGAATGTCCAGAGAAGAGGAGACTTCTACAAAGATTAAAGGTTCCAAATAGATCCCAAATGGCGAGGGTTTTGGAAGATAGAGAAATTCATTGTGATATATACCACATTTTTTATCCGTTCATCTATCAAAGGGCATCTAGGTTATGATTATTATAAGAAAAAGAAAATAACAAATGTTGAGGTTGTGGAAAATTAGAACTCTTTTCACTCTTGGTAGGAAAGTAGGTTGACAGATGGTATGGGAGACAGTATGGAATTTCTTTCAAAAAATTAAAAATCCACCTAATCTATGATCTAGTAATTGCATTTCTGGGCATTTATTCAAAAGAACTGAAATCAAAATTTTAAAGATATATTTTCACTCTTGTGTTTACTGCATCATTACTCCCATTTACCAAGAGGCGAAAACAACCTAAATTTCCATGTTCAAATGAATGAATAAAGAAAATGAGGTATTGACATACAATAAAAGAGAGTAAAATCATAGCATTTGCAGGCAAATGGATGGATTTAGAGAAGATAATGCTAAGTTAGCCAATCCCTAAAAAACAAATGCTAAATGTTTTCTCTGATAAAAGGAGGCTGACTCAGTGGGGTAGGGAGGGGGAGCATGGGAGGAATAGATGAATTCTAGATAGGGAAGAGGGGTGGAAGGGAAAGGGAGAGGGCATGGGGTTATTAATGATGGTGGAATGTGATAGACATCATTATCCAAAATACAGGTATGAAGACATGAATTCGTGTGAATATACTTAGTTTACAACCAGAGATATGAAAAAATGTGCTCTATATTTGTAATAAGAATTGTGATGCATTCCGCTGTCAAATATAAATAAAAAATACTGCTGTTTTTAAAGTTAAAAAAAAGATGTATGAAGTGATATATCATTTTAGTTTTCTTTTGTATTTCCCTGTTAACTATATCCCTATAAAAATCTCTTAAGACATTTTTTACATAAATAGAAAATAATAATACTCAAGTTTATATGTTAGTACAGACAACTTTGGACAATATATATATATATATATATATATATATATATATATATATACACACACACACACACACACACACACACACACACACAAAACACTGGCTTAACTCTTCATAACTTTAATACATATATAGCTGCATAATCAAAACAGTATGGTATTGGCATAAAACCATGCATAAACTCAGGAAATGTCAGAGAAATCCCAGATATAAACCCATGCATATGTTAATTGATCTTTGAAAAGATTGCCAGTAATACACTATGGTGGATAGTTTCTTCAGAAAATGGTTCTGTAAAAACTCAATATTCAGATAGAAAACAATGGAATTGGCTCTTTATTTTATACCATACACAAAGATGAACTCCAAAGGATTACAGGCTTATCTAGATATGAGCTGAAAATATATAACTCATAAAAGAGAACATAAGGAATAATCATAAAAGTGAAAATGCAGAGTGATGTGGAAGAAAATGTTTGCAAAGCATGTATAGTATAAGTGGCTAATGTCCACATTATGTACACAACTTCTCCAACTGAATAGCATAAAAATGGGAAAAAAAACCTGACTAAAAATGGACAAAGGACTTGAATAGATATTTATGAAAAGATGACATACAGATGACCAACAGTAGTACAAAAAGATGCTCAACATTTCTAGTGGACTTTTACTGATAGGATATGAGAATATAGGGAATAGGAATTGCCATAAAATAAGAAATTTAAAATCATTGATGATTGTTTTGTTTTCCTAGGTTATTTTTGTGTTCATTTTTATCTAACATTGAATTTATTGACATAAAGTTGTTTCAAATGTCTATATGATGCATAGTGATATTTCCATTTTCCTTATTGATATTTATGACTGGTAACTTCTCTATTTTTTAATCCATCTGGATAGATATATGTAGTTTTTAGTAATATTTCCTAATAATAATTTTATTTTATAGATTTTCTTTTTATCTCTACTTCTATTTATTTATCATTTTATTTAATTTATTTCATTCAAGTAGAAAGTTTGATTCTTAATTTGTTAGATCCAAATTTATTTTTCTAGTTTCTTAAAATGATAGTTTAAAATCTTATTTTGTACTTTTAAATTTAAACATATAATGTGATACATTTTAGTTAGTAACCTTTATTTTTAACAATTTTGTTTCTTTGTGTAGATTCAAATTTCTATCTGATATTATGCCATTTCTGCTGAGAATTTCTATCTGATACACTACTTGCACTGAAAATTTTTCTTAACATTACAATTAGTGCAGGTCTTCTGATATTCAATTCTCAAATTTTGTCTCAATATATCTTCGTTTACCCCTCATTTTTGAAGATATATCTATAAAATATAGAGCTCCGGGAGGCAAGCAATTTTTCTTCAGTATTTCAGCATATTTATAATGTTATCTTTGTCTTGCAAGAGTATCTAATAATAAATAAAAGAGGAAAGGGGGTAGAATGAAATGGACCAAATCATGGTTTCTACATGTATGAATATACAACAGTGACTTTCACCTTTTTGTATATCTATAAAGCACTAATTTTAAAAATATATAAATAAATAGAAGAAAGACTGGTAGAACAGAGGAAGGGGAAAGGAGAAGGAATAAAAGGAGTGGAAGAAGAAGTACTAGGAATTGAAGTTGAGCAAATTATATTCCATGCATTATGATGATGTCAAAATGAACCCCAGTAATATGTATAATGCACTACTAAAAACATTTTTTAATGTATGCTGTATAATATCTAGTTTGTTCTTTTGTATACTCTGTCCTTTTCTGGCTTTAGGACTTTCGTTTTGCCCTTTATTTTCAGGAGCTTATCCATATTTTCTCTAGAAGATTTTACTATTGAGCAAAATCTATAGAAGATTTTTATGCATTATAATTTTACTTTCCTTTTTTATTTACTTTCTCCCAATATATGATATTATGTTAGTTCCCTGCATTGGACTTGCATGATATATTTTTGTCTTTTATTAATTTTGTAAAATCCCTAATAATCTGTTAAAATTGCTCTTCTCTGAGCACCCAGTTTTGTACATGTTACACCATTTGGTACTGTCCCAGATCTCTTAGATATTCTGGTCTGTCTTACTAATCTTTCTCTCTTTCTCTTTCTGCTTCCATTTGTATAACTTCTTTAGACCCAGCTTTTGTTTCATTGCCTCAGTATTTATAAGTTTATTGATAAAATTTTTACTGTCTGATATTATAATTTTACATGTAGTTATTGCTTCAATGTTATGCTTTCTATGATGTTACAGTATAAAATAATCTGAAACCTGGTTCTTTTCAATTTTTTAGAAATTTCTTTTCTAAATATTTATATTAATGCATTGTAGTTATCTATGATATGAAGTTCATTTTTTCATATTCCTAAATGCATATAACCATTTGCTCCATTTCAGTCCCCAATACTTCTCCTTTCCCTCCCTACTCTCCCTATAACCCCTTCCTTTTCTCTATTGGTCTTCCTTCTATTTGTTTTTTTGATTTTTAAATTAAAACATTATGGTTATAAATAAAAGTGGAATTCATTGTGATATATTCATATCTGCCCATAGCATACTTTGGTCAATTTTATTATTCTGTTTGCCTTTCCTATTGTTCCTTTCTATCCCTTAATTGCTTTCCTCTACTCTGCTCTTCTTTCTGTTTTCATGAGGTTATTATTTTTTTAATTCCTCATTCTCTCTAGCTTCTATATATGTGAGAAAACATTCAACCTTGACTTTCTAAATCTGGCCTATTTCAATAGCATGATATTCTCCATTTTCAACTATGTTTTCTTCTAGCAGTTGCAGTGCTTCTAATCTAATACCCTAAGTCTTTGATCTACTTTTCATTGATCATCCACTTTTTGTATGATCAAGTTTTGTGCAGGGGAAGAGGGATATCTTCAGTTTTCCCAGCACCGTTTGTGAAAAAGGCTATCTTTTCTCTAACATATACTTTTGGCACCTTTGTCAAGGATCAGATGACTGTATCTATGTGGATTTGCCTGTTTGTGATACCTAATTCTTGTAAATGTTTGGTTAAGTTCTTAATTTCTGCTTGAGATACAAAATTAAAGATAGCATAGGCCCCAACCATCAATGAGGAAAAAGTTAAATAATCTCTGAAGTCACAGCTTTTCTGAAACTCATCAAAAAGCTGAGGTCACAGTGCAGACAAGTAAACCAAGTTCTTGGTGTTGTCCAATTGAAATAGCACTAAGGTCCAGTCACAGGAGACTTCAGTACCCACCATTCATTTCTGTTGATCTCCACTCGTGTTTTGAGGGACAAAGTTATGGCAGAACATCAGAGGGAAGCTTCTTTGATGCAGTCGTGAAGGAGAGCATTGGCTGCTGCTGAGGAATGACTGCAGATCTGCAGCTACTTGTCTATACTCTCAAATGAAGCTAACTCCTTAAGTTCTTGGAAGACAGGGTATAAACTCACCCTCAGAAGCAAGGCAAACTCCATGGTTTCTGGAGATGAAATATAAGCAAAACCCTTCCATGTCTGGGGAAGAGATAAAGTCCTCTTGCCTCAAGGATTGAATCAAAGAACCAGTAATGCAGAGGAAAGGTAAAAGAACATTCCCTCTGAATTAACAGTAATAAATCACACTGGGGATAAGATTTTGCACTATTTGCAAACCGAGGTAGTCTTAGGGAAAGGGCATGGAAGTATTTTCCATTCCAGAATAATCACAGATACAGGACAAAGTTTGTCTTGGGTGGGAAGTAGAAGTACTTAGAAAACAGGACCCAAGAATATTCAGAAACCCTTCTGTGCTTGTCTAAATCCAAGGTCAGAGTAGGAAAACAGAGAAACTACCCAATTTATACTACAAGCCTGCCTAATGATAGCATTACCTTTCTCAAAGTATTGCTATGATGACTATATTAACCAATTGAAGGACAGCACCTTGGATGGGCTAAGCCTCAGAGAATACTATTACCATTTAAAACAATACAAATGGGAATGATTAAAAATATGGTTTCCTCTTCTATTGCTACAATCAGTAATAATAAAAATGAAGACTTAAGGAGGTTTATATTGCACTGTAGGGCAATAAGTATATAGCTTTAAAAAACAGTACAAGTTTTTAAAACTTAAAACCTAAGATAAATATTTCTATTTAGTTTTAAAAAATGTGCATTTCCTAAATGTTACTTAATACATCAAAATACTTCAAGATCATATTGGATACATCAAAAACCTCCTCAGACATACTACAGTTTGTATAAGTCTCGGTTTTATAAAAGTCTTTCCAAACTTTTTGGACATTTTTGATGGGCACAGAGCAATATTTTAATGTAGTAACCTAAGCAAATAAAACCATATTAGTGGAAGAATGGAGTTGTCTTTGATTAAACACTGAGGAAAAGATGCATATAATTTGTTCATCATTGAAATTAAGTGACTTCTGTGAATGTAAAAGATGAATGTTCTTCTATTAAAATTATTAAAGTTGCAAAATTGAATGTCTTTGTGTCTTAGGAGCTTCTTATTTGTTTGAAGAGGTGTTCAAAACAATACAACTAAAGAATACTTCCTTTGAATTAGTCATCAGGGTTGCTTTTTTATATAAAATTTATCTGGCTGTGGTTTTGCAGAAGAATAATTTCTGCTACTCAGAACTAAGATTTCTGCTACTCAGTTGGTACAGCAATACATCATACCATTAATGTTTTTTTCATTAATGTTTTTTGACTTGATATTCTCTTTCCAGTTGTGTTGATGAGATAGCAAATATAGAAAGATATTCTACCTGTTTGTAGCCTTCATCCTGGTCATAGTTAGAAAAAAAATGATTTTGGTTGGCCTGAGCTGGCAAGGATTGTAGTGTTGAGAATTAATTAGGACTCACACATATGCATACAGTTAGACTAACAATTATAGGTATGTTCATTGCTGGTTTGTAAAACATGGAATGCTAGTTTTCTTATGTGCTTGTAATTCCTGTTCATTTTATGAACCATTACACAGCATTCTGATCTGAACAGTTCTGTGTATTTATCATAAGGCTTTGTTAATCTGAAAAGGAAATGGACACATTTTATATTGAGGTGGATAGCATACTGAAACAAATTTGTTTTTAAGGAAAATTCAGGCTCTGGATCATTATTACCTTGGTTTATTGTGTTCACCTCCATTAGAGACTATGACTCTATCATATTGAAAAGCACATGGAATAATCATTATAGTATATTCATTTACATGGGAAATGTAAAAAGCTGATTCTGGATTCCCAGTATGAAATCCTGGTACAGTTTTGTTGGTATAGTTCCAATCTCAGCTTGAGATTGATGGGAAATTTCATAGGAGGTAGTCCCCACCAAAGTTCCTTAAAAAAAATGTTTGGGAATTTCTTGTTATTTCCTGACATTATAAGTCTAATATTTAAGGGAGACTGAAAAAGAATACTCAAAATACCAGTGAATGATGTCTTTTGCATCATTAACCATAAGTGCTCTCAATGAAAAATGAATCTATGCAATTGAATCGTAAAATCCAGTATCCTTTCTAACAATAAAAACAAAATAGATTATAATAGAATGAAAAATAGGGACAATAGAAATTGTTCAGGTTTAGTATTGTCCTGTAGTATTTTATCTCTTCCTATTTACTTATCTCTCTTTCCCCTTAGACAACTTAAAGGTAGTTTCTAGTTCTTGTGCATGATTGCACTCCAGGTACCTGACTTTTTTTCTTCTCACATATTAGCTCAATAAATATTTGCTATATTACTATTACTGAAAATAACAGCTGGCTGAAACATTTATTTGTTAACTTCTTTAAAAGGACATTTTGAGTGAAAGATGTACCACATGTTTACCTGGGTATCCTGTTTTAGTAGCTTCTTGGTTAAACCAGGTATTTAAACTGCGATATAAACTATTTCCATTCCCATACCTTCTAAGAGCTGTCTAATTTCCATTCTTTATGTTGATGCTTTTGTGTTCTTCTATTACTACACACTCTTTGTGTCCTTTTCTTATAACCATCAGCATATCTCTGTTCTTTATTACATAAAAATTAGTTTATAGCACCAAAGAACTGATTTCCATGTCAACATATTGCTCTTTTACTTCATTCTTTGACCCTTGTATTTTGTAATTAATGGTGCTATGACTTATGCCCTTTCTTATTGTTATTGATTTCATTGTCACGCATTATCATTTATCTTATAAATGCCACATAGAGTTGAAATGTGTTAAATAAAAGTTGTGTCCTATTTATCCCCATCTATCAACTTATTTCCTTCTTTTTTTGTACTATTTCTTATATTGAGATTTTTTGCCTCTTTTAGAAAAAGTAGTCTTAGCTAGATTTCTTTTTTCTTTTGTGGAACTATGGAATATACTCAGGAGCTCTCCACCACTGAGCTACATCCCCAGCCCTTTTACTTTTTTTTTTAAACCTTGAAATACTGTTTCTCTGAGTTACCCAGCCCAGGCTAGCCTGGAGCTTTCATTGCTCTTGCCTCAGCATCCTAAATTGCTGAATTGCAGGAGTATGTTACTGCACCAAGCTAGATTTCCGTTTCTGATCTTTGCAGATGTAAATTTCCAATTCTTTAAATATTTGGTTAGAAAAATAGGAACCTGGTCCCTTTTATTAGGTTTCTCTCTGTCTGTGTTTGTGTTTATACAAGATGCCAAGAGAAGAAAGCATTTATTTTCAACATTTTATACTTTCCATATGAATCAACTAGATGACTATTGATTACTCTAGGTTTTTTCAGTGGATGATAAAGACAGTTTCATTTGTAACCCTTTCTCATGCCATTTTATAGAGCACTGTTCAGAAACGTTCATTTATAGCTGGATCAGAATCATTTTTGACCACTTTAGTAATATTTTTTCCAAACTAGATATTGTACATTTTCCTAAATTTTGTACAAGAGGTTTTCTTTGAGAGTGGCTTTCCTGGAGTTCAATTGGTTCCAAGGATTTGAATCCTTTGTCATCCATCATCTTAGTGCTTCAAAATATTCTTGTATATATTAACTAGGATACACATTTTAAGAGGTAGATTATTTATATGAAATCTTGCATAGACTGAATATAGAAAGATGCTTTATTGTTAGCTTCCAAAAAGCATATCCCAGGAAGACTTTAATGAACATCAGTACCACTTTTTTTTTCCTGATTATTAATTTGGTCAAATCAATGAAGTTAGAGGATTATCTCATGATAAAATATTCTCAACAAGTTAATGCTTCTCAGTGGCATGCTACTAGAAGAGTCTGCCCAAATGTTCTTAGACAAGTGATGTTTGTTAGGTGTGTAAATTCATAGTAGGTTTTTTTCTATAATCAGATGTGAATTTGCATATATGTATAATAGCATGTATTATTGAGAGTTTAAGTATTATTCGGTCAGCTGGTGTAATGGCTGGCATTTATAAACACTGGACTGAAAGGGCTTATGGGGTTTCCTTAGATGGGAATTGAAAGATGTGTATTTTAACACTTTTATATTTATGCATATCATTTTTTCAACACATCAGTAATATTATAAATTTTACTAGAAAAGAACTTTCCCTTAAAGCAGGCACTTTAAAAAATAATTCAATCTTACATTTCCTGTAGCCTTATATGAGTTAGCTGAAAGAATAAAACATTAGAATTGATTCCAAATGATCATTGTTTAGCATTCCCATATTTGACTAGAATATTGGTTCAGATATGCTTGGTTAGAGAACAGGACTACATTTTTGTATCTACAAAGCTTCTGACTAGTGTTAGTCAATTTCCATATATGATCTGAAGCAAAAATTCTTCATGTTTCTCTAGCAACATAAATAATACCTCTGTGAACCAGAGAATGAAGCTTAGAGGCTCCTAGGAACCAAAACGTTCTTGAATGATATATGGCATAACAGGTACTCTGGAGTCATGCCTTAAATACTCTGACATGAATATCATTGTCAAAGAGTACAACAGGTTGCCTTAAAAATTGAGTAAAAAGTGATTGGGGCCAAATTCAATTTACTTTTAAGTATTGATGTCGCTATTTTTTGCAGAGGTGGGGAAAATGGCTTGTATCATAATAAATCCTTGAAAACATGGCATTCTGAAAGGATGCTAGTAAGTCTCTAAGAAGCAGAGTTCCAGCTTCTACAAATTCAGTGAAACCAAATAAATGCCTTTTAATATACTCTACCTCCTTCCCATTAGGTTAGACTTTTAGTTAATGATTGAATATATCAGCTGTTCCAAACTCAAGCTCAGCTGCCTGGAGGAGCGAGCTACCTATATTCTGTGTACTGTTCACTTCTCTATCCCACAAACAGTTGATATTCCATTCATAAAGTTGAATTCCAACTTCCACAAACAAGAGAAAACTTGTGACCCTTGACCTTCTAAGTTTGACTTATTTCACTTAACATGATAGTGACTAATTCCACCCATTCTTCTACAAATGACATAGGTTCATTTTCTTTATGGCTGAGTAAAATTCCATTGTATGTGTGTGTATATACCAGATCTTCTTTAATCAGGCTGGTTCCATAGTAAGGCTATTGTGAATTGTGCTACTATAAACATGGATATAGTAAGATGACTTTAATTCAACAGATAAATACTGAGGAGTCATATGGTGGTTTCATGCCTAGTCTTTAAAGGATTTTATAGTCCCACTAACAGTCTAACTATTTTTTTTTCTCTAAATCCTCTCCAGCATTTATTATTTGTATTCTTGATGACTGCTATTCATACTGGTATGAGATGAAATCTCAGTATAATATTCATTTGTATTTCCCTAATTGATAAGGATGTAGAATTTTTTTCATGTATCTGTTGTATTTCTTATTTTGAGAAGTGTCTGTTTAATTCATTTGCTCATTTGATAATTGGGTTATTTGATTTTTTGATGTAAAGTTTTTTGAGCTCTTTATATTTTAGATATTCATCCTGTGTTCGAAGAATAGCTAGCAAAGATTTTCTTCCATTCTACAGGTTCTCTCTTAAAGTGCTTTCAACACAGCCTCTGATATTATTCTACCTTATAGGACTTTAAAAACCTAAATATTTTACAGTTCTGTTTTTACATAGTAAAATATAATTGAGTATAACTAGGAAGTTTTTTGGTCAGGTCAGTCCTGCATTAAACTCAATGAAGCACCTGTGTGTGTTTGTGTGTGTTTTTGTGTATGTGTGCAATACAAGAAATCTTTAATGCATCTTTAATGCATCCCAAGCATGACTATGCCTTGTGATTACGGGCAATGGAAAACTAAAACAACTTAATCCAGGCAGGACTACTAATGGCCAATATATGTGAGAAACAAAGGTTTCAGTCACTCTACCAGGTACAAAATCACAACCAGATGAAATGCTTGCAAAAGGCAAAATAATAATAGTAACAATAATAATAGTAATAGTAATAAGTAGCTAACAGAAGAAGATATATATGCCAGCTATGTTCATGTACACAGTCACAGAAATTAGAACTGTAATTGCTGTGTTAATTCATCTTTATTTTGTTATGAATATGTTTAATTGTATTGTTATAGTTAAAGCTTTGTCCCGGAGTTTCATAAACTAACTTCTAGACCACTCACGTACAATAGAATCAAGCCTTTATTGAAGCACACTAGTGGCGACTGACCAGAACATAAAGCTGTTCCCCTGATCATCACCAAACAATTGTAAGGACACTCCTTTATAAGCCTGAAAACCTCAAAAGGGTTTTGTTGAGGGGTCTAGCCAATGCAAGCAAGCCAGGTTACAGAAGCATGAGAATGCAGTCAAGCGGAGGGAAGCCTAACCAATCACAGTTACCTCAATCACCTCAATTACAGAAACAGAGCCCCTTTACCATAGTTACAGAAACAATGCCCCATTAGGTAGTTCCATGTTCTTAAAGGTTTCTATAGCAAAAGGAAAAGAACATCTTGCCCCAGTCATGACCCTTCTACTTGGCATGGTTGTTTTACGGAATGAAGTCACAAAAAAAAATGGAGTCACATTTGCTTTTACTATCACAGTATATGGCTAACATGATTGTTTTCTCACCACTCTATTCCTTTATTATGCAGCACAGGATGTATTGACTTTATACTATATATTTAAGCCTTATTAAATTCACATTATACTATGTAAGTAGTGCAATATCAAGAAAAAAAAGTTCACTCATGAACTTTATCTCCTCTGGGTAGGTGGTTAGTGCATTTTTTATTATATACAGAATAGGCATACATGTTAGGAGTAATTATGGCATTGTTATTTTCTTCATTTGAAGATTAAACATGATTTAAGAAGTGGCCTATGGATGTCAAGTTGGCAAAAGAAGTAGATTCGTGATGCCTAATTTTATGTGTCAAAATGACTGGGCTGTGGCATGCCTAGATATTTAACTAAATACTCTTTATAAGTGTCTATGAGAGTGTTTATAAAATGATATTAGCATTTGGCACAGTAGACTAAATCATATTGCTTTCCATAATGTGGGTGAACCTCTTCAATACATTGAAGGCCTGGATAGAACTGACTGAGAGAAAATTCACTTTCTCTGCATGACTCTGAGATGAGCCGGGACAGTGGTTTTCTCCTACATACAGATTTGAGCTCAGACTGGAATTTACATCATTGATTCTCTTAGTGAAGCCAGAATCGGACAAGTAGTCAGTATAGATAGGTAAATCGAGTCAGGTCAGATTAAGGAGGCCAATTCTGAGTGAGTCTGGGAAGTTGGAGACTGTCCCCTGAGGGATTGAAAGGTTAATTCCTTCAGAGCTCTTCCAGCACCCTAATCAAGAACCTGCCCCTGCTCTAACCTGTTGCCAAGTTAACCTGCCCAGGAATTGCCCCTCCCTATAGGGAGCTATAAGGTTGTTAATGTGTCCTTGGCTACTCCATCCTGCCCTTCCCCCTTCAGCCCACCAGTTTCCTACCTTTGGGCCATCCCACCAAGCATTCCTGGGCCTAGTCACCTACACTGGAAGGAGAAAGATAAGGGGGAAAAGGAAGCAGAATGAAGGAAGCCTAGGACATGTAAAAAGGGCAGAATACTTCACTTCTTGGGATACTAGGATTCCAGCTATGGTCCCCTTCTCCCTTCCGGGAGAAGCCTATGTTACCCCTATTTAAATAAATGCTGCTTTATATGCTTGCCTCGACGTGCTTCTCTAATGTTCAAACTTCCACATGTGGGGAAGCAGGACTCATCCCCAATAACCGGTGGTATCATTAGTTCATAGTCCTTTGGATTATGAATGAAACAACTACGTCATTGGGTGTCCTGAATCTCTACCTTGCTAAGAAAAGAGCTTTCTTAGACTCTATAACTATGTGAACAGATTCTTACAAGCAATCACTCTGTGTATGAGAGATTGATTCATATATCACTAGCACATCAGTATACATATGAAACTGTGAATATAATGTATATACAGTATATATGATTTTGTTTCTCTGGAGAACCCAGACTAATACAGTACAAAGTTTAAGTTCATGGGATTAGTAATACAGCCTTTGTGAGTACATGTGCATATGTGTGCAGAAGTTTTGGTTTTCTATGTATATTATTATTGTTACTTAAGTTCTTAAATCTTTTAAATAGAAAATGATTTGAAGTACTTCTAGGGTAGACTAATTTTTATCTCATTTGTTCCTCACAGTAGTTGTTGGATAGAATTTCTCTCTGGGCACAGCTACAGATTCTTTTTGTTGCCTTTTATTCAAATACCGCCTCTCAAGTTAGAGTTGGATCGTTTTTAAATCCATAGGATTTCATGCTGCTATTAAATATTATTTAAATTTTCAAAAAGTAATTATAATTAAACTGCACTACGAAGAAGGTTAACTTTAACACTACTGCTTCAGTATACATTTATTTCTCTTCTCCCCTATTATAGCCATGTAGCACTGTCATGGTTTCACTTACATGGTGGGTTCTGGGTTCTGTTTCCTCTGTGTTGTTTAAAACCCCATGTCACAATGTGCAAAACAATCTCCAAAACTTTTCTATCTTACAAAACTGAAACTTTGTACCTACTAAACGACTCCTCGTGTTCCTTTTCCCCCAACCAATGGCTACCACAATTTTACATTCTGCTTCTATTTTTCCACCTATCTGAGGTGACTATTGAAGACACCTTAGATAGGTGGAATGATGTAGTCTTTGTCTTTTTCTTTCTTATATTTAAACTTCCTTATACTTTGATTGATAACCAGCTTTTTTGCTCACCAACTACACTATTATGATGCTTTTCCTTATAAAGTTTTAATCTGGGCACAGCAAATTGGTTCTTGGTGCAGAGATAAGCTGTGCTTTAGGATCTTGGCAGAGCTAGGATTGGAATTTACAATATAGCTAAGCCTACTGAGTTAACCTTTACCCTAACTTCTAACTTGAAAAATTATCCAGCAAAGAATCCATTAAAGAACCCAAATCTGTTCTGGAGAAGTAGCAGAGAAAGAAAAAGAAAGAGAGTAGGGAAGGAAAGGAGGAAGGGAGAAAGAGAGAGAAGGGAGGGTGAAAAAATAAATATATTGCTTATGAGACTGTAAAACTGTAGGTACCAGTACAATGAAAATATTAATTGCCTACTTGATATAAAGTTTATTTCTCACTTTGGTCAGTAAACTGTAACCATCTAGAAATCACTTTTAAAATCTTGACACTGATACATTTCATCTATCTGAAAATGTTCATTTTTATCATACCTCAAAATTAGCGTGATTTATAGACAGGGACACAAAATTTGGGACTCCACATATTGGCACTAAATGATGCAAAACAAAGTGAGATTTATTTGGAATATTTCCCTGAAACATTTTTCATATATACTCAGAATTTTTTAAAAGTCTTGTAGTGTAACTCTGTCTGGAAAATTTGAGGTTGAAAACTACGATTTTATGTAGCAAACTGACTGCAGAGGTCTTTGAATATAAACCCAACTGCAATTCATTTTTACTTTAACTGTTCATGATATTTTCATATGTTACAAGAAAACAAAAGATGTGAGGCCAACATGGTTAAAAGACAATTTTCTTTGATATCACTCCCTCTCTATGACACACACACACACACACACACACACACAGGTATCTAAAATATAAAAAGCTGACTAATGTTTAATTACAAACTGTATGATATTTTTCACAGGTGTGTACATACCATTGTGATTAACCAGCCCTCAATAAATACAATGGGAAAAAAAAACATAAATAAGGGTTGGGGATGTGGCTCAAGCAGTAACGTGCTCTCCTGGCATGCGCAGGGCACTGGGTTCGATCCTCAGCACCACATAAAAATAAAATAGTTAGAAGAACATCTCAATGAATCTGCACTGCAATCATGCATAAAAGATCCACTGTAGATGAAATCTGGGGGGGAAGGTGAGTTAAAAGAATGAGGCCAAAAGCTAGAGGTGAATCCAAAGGCAGGTAAGGAAAACAAGCATAAGATGTGTCTTAGAGTTAGTCATAATTCATCATTACCATATACATATCTTACAAAAGAAGGACTGCCCTAAGCATTGGAGGTTTGGCAAGGGTTAGGATATCCTTGGTTCTGAAGTGCTTGCTGTCTAGTGAGAGAGAGAGAGACCAATACACAAGTCATATATCTACGTAATAGGTGCAGTCAGTCAGCTTCAAGGCTGAGCAGTAGGAAACACACAGATCAAACTGCTTCCTATCTGGGAGGATGAGAACAGACCTCATTGAGGAGTTGACTGTTGAGTTCAATCTCAAGGTATGGATATGACTTCAAAAGCCCACATACAGGGGACCATGATTCTAGACTTAGGGAATAGTAGGTATAAAGATATGCAAAAACACAAAGTTATTTGAAAATGACCATGCCTAGCTAAATGGAGCTGCAGCTTAGGAAGCTCCCAGAGGAATGTTGTAATGTTTTGAACATCCAATTTTAAAAAAAAAAGAAAAGAAAAGAAAGTGAAGTTGGCATAGTAGTGAGGTATTAGCTTGTGAAAGGACTTGCTTGGCTTTTACTGTGAGGTGACCAGGAGCTGTTAGCTGAAGGACTTTCAACTGTTAGATAATCTGCCTGATTCTGCACTTTGTAGCATCACTTCAGCAATGGCTAGAGGGTGAAGGCTACAGTTCTAGAGGCTGATCTGGTGGCCATTGATAAAACTTGCAAAGTAGATCTTTCTTAAGTCATTGGCAGTGGAGAAGCAGTGTTGAAAAGCTTTAGAGATAGACAAAACCTGTCTACCTTGCATGTGGCTCAGAGAAAGGAAGATTAGTCAAATATGTTCTAAGCTTTGAATTTGGGGCTTTATAAGTATGTAAAATCATAGATGGGAATTTAGTTGGGGAAATTCCAAAGGGAAGATATATATGTTTTAATCCTGAGTTTAAATTCTTAGTAAGTTAACTACTTTGTATGTCTTGAGTGAAATAACTTCAATTATAGAGAAGGACAGGTATTTTCATGCCTATCTTTAGAGAGGTTTTTCAATAGATATTCAAATGCCTGTCCTCTCACCTCACTATTAGAATAGCAATATAACAAAATTGCAATTTCCCCCATGAATCTTAAGACTTCTATGATTACAACTATTATTAGCAATGTTGTGACTGGAAACCTGCATTACTGGTGAGGGCCAAAGTATTATTTATCATTGGCTTTAATTTTTCAGTATTATTTTAATATTTATACACTTTTTTATTAAAAGATATTGATTTTATAACTGAGTAAATTTCAATGAAAGCAGCTTATTTGAACTTTGGAAAGAGTAAATTATTTCACAATAAAGTGATACAATTGCAGAACCTACTTCATATTTTCATCCCATAATTATGAAAATAAGCTATAGGCTTGAACTTCAGTTAAATTATTTTTTAGGAGGCAAGATAGACAAAGAATATTTTCTCTTCTTTTAGAGACCAATATTCTCATTCAAGCCTCAATGTTGCAATGACTTCTCTATGTTATACTGAAAATTCACCATGTTGATAGAGAAGAATAATTCCATTTTTGTGTGTGTGTGTGTGTGGTGTGTGGTCCTGGAGAACCCAGGGCCTTGTGCATTCGAGGCAAGCACTCTACCAACTGAGCTATCTCCCTGGCCCTTTAGTACCTGTCCCCCCCCAAAAAAAATACTTCTTTAGATTAAACCTTCATCAATCTTTTACTCTGAAACCTATCTAATTATTCTGATTTACTCAGATACTTATACTACCAAAATTTATATTACATGTGTTAAAATATGTGACTTTTTACATGAATGTAGTTAAATAAATGCATAATTTTTAAAGTAATATTAGAACCCATGGCAATATGTTCACTCATTTAAATTCCAATTTTCATATAAACATGTTTTTGTACTACAACACTCTTCTTCCCCCAAGTGCTATGATTAATAAAATGTTTTCAACATTAGAAGAACTTTATTACTTATAATTGTGGAGATTTCTGGGAGAAAATTCCACAGTTTCAAATCTGAAACCATATGTAATAAACACCTGATAGCTTCAGTTATGAGTTAACGTGTGAACATAGTACTCAAAACAACTCATTCACTTGGATAGAAGAAAGAATCATCAATGCCAGAGCTACAGCAATTATGCAATTATGGTCACATGAAAATGACCAAAAGATAAATGGAAAAAGAGCTTTAGGCTGTTAAGTGCATCAATTAAACTCCATTATTATTATAGCAAGTGGTAAATGAGATCACCCTAAAAATCTAAATATACATTCTGTAGTACTAAAACTACCCGGCAGAATTAAAATATCATATAAATGCTTATAACTCCTATATTTTTTATTCCCAACTTACAGAGCAACTATTAAGAGAAATAAGATGAAGTAGAAACTTTGATTTACATAAAGCTCTCTGTATTTTGCTTACTTTACTGCTATTTCTTCAGATCTCATGGAAGTATGAATATGTAATGTACATATGGAAAATGTATTTAAATTTTTTGTCATTTTAGTTCTTTTCTTTTAAAAAATGATTTTCTGCCTATTTTCTCTCATACTCCTTTTGCTCAACAAGTTTTCTTTTCCAGATTCACATGTTGTGAGTAAATGCTCCCAAGAATGACTAAGCATGATAAACAGCTGTTAAAATGCCATTTTCAAAATTAGACCCTAAAAATTGCTTCTTTTCTGTTTGTTTTTATATGAATACATTAGAATTAGATGAGTTCTTGATCAATCTTTATCAGCCATTGCTTTACATAACCTAATACATTCAGAACACAGTTAACAAAAGAATGGTAGTTTTGTGAATACTCAGTGAAAAAGACATTCACGGTCTTCCTTCCATACAAAGGTTCACTTTAGCTTCATATCCAAGAGGCTCAATCCAACAAGAATCTATAAGCCTCCTCTTTTTACTATGCAGTAAATATGATTCATTATACAACAATAATGTTCTACTTTAAAATATTTTACAGTTTTTATTTTGAAAAATTTACCATTGTTCGTTCATTATATTTTGGATTCACTTTGGTTATGAGCAAGAAATTTTATCCCTAGCTATTTTAGGAAGTTTAAGTAAATTGTATCCCTACAAAATCTATTAAATAAGCTTATTTTTGACCTATGAACACATAAGTATTACATAAAGGAAATAACTGAATTTTTTGGTCTGCATCAGAAATAATGAAACATTTTGGTTGACACAATGTTATGTCACAAGTGAGCTTTGATGAATTAGTTCCTTTATTTCCAATGGTAAAATGGATTTATAATCCCTAATCCTTGATGCTTCTGTGTAAAGCATGGGTTTTAAAAAATATCTTTCTTTGTAATAAGTGAAATGATGAGTTATCTAGATTTCAAGGTTTTTATGCAAATATATTTCCTCATATTTCTTCCTGCTACAATCTGCCCAGAACAAATATGTTGTATTATATGAGTAATTATACTTTATATGCTCATTCTAGGAGCAACTCTAAATAATACTTGTCTGGTGAGCAATGATCATGGTTTGTGTTTGCAAACAGTCTGTTAGCCTTTTCAAAGAACTTCCTGGGATACAAACAACTTGGCAAACATCCTGCCTTCAGATGAACTTGGGATATGTGTGTGTGTATGTGTGTGTGTGTGTGTGTGTGTGTATGTGTGTGTGTATGTGTATGTTTTAAATGTAAACAAGGCCACTAAGAAATTAACATTCATAAATAAATATGAAATAAATTCTATATTCTATCCTGACAGTTTGTTAAATAGATTAGCAACCCTCTTTCTATGTTTATTAGAAAATTCTAATTTCTGTCTAAACTACATCCTTCAGATTATAGTTGAATCCTATTTCTTCTGATTCTTTTCTCAGAAATAGTTACAAAAATTCTTTTTTGGGATGGAGGGCAATATTGGGGATTAAACACAAGGACACTTGACCACTGAGACACATCCTCAGCCCTATTTTGTATTTTATTTAGAGACAGGGCCTCACTGAGTTGCTTAGTGCCTTGCTTTTGCTGAGACTGGCTTTGAACTCAAGATCCTACTGCCTCATTCTCCTGAGCCCCTGGGATTACAGGTGTGTGCCACTGCACCTGGCTGCGAAAATTCTTGTATATTACTATAATTAAGTTACATTACCATTTTAGATTTTTTATGGTTTATAAGTTTATTACTTAACATTATATCTTATCTAATACTTCAATTTTAATAACTACATGTGAGCATTTAAGTGCTAACTCTGTACATAGAACCTCGTGTCTTTTCTCATTATTCTTTAAAATAGCTCTTGAGAAACATATTTTAAATTGAGCCAAAATCTGTATGTCTTCACATTCAAAAATCCCAACAACTGTTTTCATTCTTCCAAACTCTTTTTAGTATTCAAACATTTGTCAACTTTTTAGGTTTCCCGGACTCATCACTGATGAACATTGAATTTAAATTCAGTGCACTGGGTTGATTCTTTTTCATCCCATGATTCAAATGATCTTGCAAATATAATTCAAATGATCTTGCAAATATACATGGATGAACGATACATTCAGTGCTTTTATTAGTTGGGAAGAAGAAAAATATAGGAAATTCCTTTAATTATTACTTTTCACAAGAAAGCATGACTTAGAGCTATTCAAAGAAAAACAACAAATAAAAGGTAAAAGTTCTACCCATAAAGTTGTTTTGAAGTTCAATGTAGGCCAAGCATTTGGCATACCGAGTGCTCTATAAATAACTGGTACTCTACACAGTGTGAATTCATAGACATCATACTTGCATCCCTAGCCTCTAGATGGATCCTTCTATATGAAGGTTCACAAAATTATGTGTTAAATGAATACATTAATGAATTTAAGGTGTTGGATAAAGGCAAGTCAGAATATGAATATCCAGTAGGATATAAGTTTTTAGCGGAACTATAAGGAATGTGATATGAACTGAGAAATACATTCCAAAGCAGAAGACTATCTTTTATTTATACCCAAGCAGAAAAGAGCTTATTCTTTAAAATAGATAAGATTATTTTTGAATAACATTCTGTCCTGTTTGAGGTTCAATATAGTATTTACTCAGTTTTCCTCCAGACTGGAAGCTAATAAGTATACCTTTCTTAAATTTAGATACTGTAATTGTTCTGTTCCTACAGTCACTAGTATAAAATAGTGCTGTTGTTTTCTATGTTAATGATGAATTTAAAATGGTAAGTAGCGAAACTATATTTATTCATATAAATTATAAATTTTTCAAAATGTGTATAATCTTTTCCTGACAATATTGATCTTATGTTTCTTAGGCAATTCATTTCACATACTCATTTAAATTTTAATTGCTTCCAGGCTGGTGTTTCATAATTATAGTCAAGAAAAATCCATGATTTTAGTTTCCCTATTGATTATTTCCATTACAGATTGAAAAATAAACTTCTAATTCAGTGGTATTACATTTAAAGAGTCTTGTCATTTACTAACATTATAATGATTGGCATTGCTAAAAAAATAATAATTATTAGAATAAGTGACTTATTTTAAATAATTTAGCCAATTTTCATTGAGAATAAATATTTGTATAATAATTGTGGTCAGAATCTCTTCCACAAAACATAGCCTTAAGAATAGAAAATTCTTTGTGTTTTCAAAATAGATTTGCTCTGCAATGTAGCTTAGTATGATTATAATCAGAACATAAAAATATGAATGATTTGGCTATAAAGTCATTGAAGTCAATTCAACATAACTGACCAGTTTTTCTGGTAATATTAAATGGTTTTGAAGCCATCACATCTTTCTAAATCTCACTCTTTAACTTGAATTTAGAATATTATGCCTAGAACGGTTCATATTCATTTACTGTCCTAGCTTTGAAACTAAATTACTTTATCTCTAATCTTTCAAGCTGTTATCAAAATACTTTCCTATTTTTTAAATACATATTTGTGAACATTGATAAATTTTTTTGAACCAATAATGCTTCTTGTTTGCAGAAGAATTCAGATGGTGGGGGTTTCCTCAGAAAAATGCTATATAACTCTTTATTTCAATGTAAAATCATGAGACCTAGATACTTCATAACCAATAATGACACAACCATAAGAAGTATCTTCTAAAGCAAATTATTAAGTATAGCATGCATCTAAATATTAAAAACATCAGTATTACTAGCTATGGTACTATATAGGAAAACATATTAGGAAGTCTTACTAAAGTCATAGCAGGACCACCTTGGAAATTCAAAGACATTCAGACATGGACAAGATGAATCACTCAAAGGTATATTATAGAAAAGATCAAAAAATTACCCTGTTTAATTGGATAGTTTTAGAATGTTAATCTCTAACAAATCATTGAATTATATGGTCATATAAAGGAAAAGAAATATTTATTAAAAATATTACATACTTGAGGGGCTGGGATTGTGGCTCAGCAGTAGAGTGTTCGCCCAGCATGTGCAAGGGCCTGGGTTCAATAATAAACACCACATAAAAATAAATAAATAAAATAAAGATACTGTGTCCAACTACGACTAAAAAATAGATATTAAACAAAATAATATGTGAAAGTGTTATTCCCAGGTTTCTTTGAATATCCTTACTATCTACTTTAAAAATGGCATGGTGTAATAATTGTGGAGGATTAAAAGTATAGCCGTGTGTATGCTTTATTTTCCCATAACTTTGGTATACAAAGCCTGAAAGAATATGAGATTGTCCTGCATGGGCCTTCCTTGAAAGTGCTCAAAAGGACAGATTTGCCTACTTTAAAAAATAAAGGAAAAGAAATATTGAAAAATTTTAAATTTAAGAACACATTGAAAATGCTAAAATAACACATACATAATTATTAGTATATCAACTATCAATGTTAAAAGGTAATAATAGTTTAAGTAGATTCCAGTGAGCTCTGTTTTTCTAATAATCATTTTTTGCATATCTATTGAACTTTTTTTTTCTTTTTCTCTGATTATCTTATCAGCATTGTGACTACATGCATATGTATTATGCCATAATAAAATAAATAAACAGCCCATGATAGACTCATTGTTTGCAAGTCATTCACTCTATTCACTAAAGATGAAGTTGTACAAGGCATTTTGCCAGGCCTTATAAGTTAAGGAAAGCTTTCTCTTCTGTAGAGGCAAGGAGGTAGAATGAGACCTGTAATATAGTATTGTTAATACTGCTCCTGTGTGCCAAACACAATGCTATGTTATCCTTAATCCTCTCAAAACCCAACAAGGAAAGCAGTATAATCACCATTTTTCAGGTCAGGAAATTTTCCAAGAACATGCTGCTAATAAGGTAGCAGTGGTAAGTGAATAGGCTAAAGAGAATGAGAAGGTCCATTTTATTTTTGCTATAGCACATGACATTTTTTAATATGGATAACCAATTTCATACAGAGAGCACTAACTTCTATAAAAATTGCAGAGCAAAAAGTCAAATCCACTAGTTCATACATATTTAAGCACTAGTTCATACATATTTATTCGTAGAATATACCTATTATATTAGCCTTAAAAAAGCTTACCTTTGTAGTCATCATCACACATTTGTTTTATCCATTTCATCAAATGCTTTATTTTTCAAAAGCATTTTTATGTTTGCATTGCCTTATGAAATCCATGATGATGATTAAGTTTGTTATGCCAAATCTAAGACTAGAACATTGCATGCTCAATAAATGCTGAATGAATTTATGAATGAATTACCCTGGGAATGAAACATTCTTATTCAACAAATTAGCACCATAAAGTAATTATTTTTCTAATATTCTTAATGCAGGAGACATTTCATACTTTACATGAAAAAGAAATTGGAAAAAATGAACACTACCAAAATTAAGGACAGTAATGAAATTCTTTGTGAATTTTATCATACAGAATGGTAGTAGAAACCAAGAGATCATTTGATCAGTTGTTCTCTAAGGGAAATTTATAATATTTTTGTTTAACATAAAAATTAAGTGAGTTTAGGTCATGTGAGAACCAGTTATCACAAGGGCTAATTCCAAATCTATATGCAGTAGCATTGTATTGAAAGTTGAGCTTGTTCATGGTGGTAGTGTTTATACTATGGATAACGGAGCAATACAAATCAGGAGTTTGTTCATTTACTTTGAATGTAGTTTTATATACACCACGGACTTCTACTCATGTTTAATAGGTAGAATTAAGGGATGATAAATATCCACAATTTTGGGGAGAGTTTTCACAACAAAGTGTTGCTCTATTTTTTTACAATTATCTGAGCTTGGATCTATCTTAATTTACCATTGAAGAAATTTAATTTTTGTATAGTTTTGAAATATAATGAATTTCCAAGAGAGTAATTGCAATTCAAACTGATGAAAAGACTAAATTTTCTTTAATTATCATTTTAGAATACCTCTGAACTGAAGGGACATTTTTGCTATTTTAGTCCCACAACACCCTATATCAGTGTTCACTTAGTGTGCTGTGATTCAGGGTGATTCTTTGTAGGGGAAATTACTTGAAAACTTAAGCTTTGTTTTCTGAGTAATTGTGGCATGGCTTTTATATATATTCAAATGTGTATCATTTTATCATAAAATACTGTTTGTTTCTTCTTTGCATTATAATCAATGCATTATATTGATTTTTTGTTGTAGTCAAGGATATAGGCAGTTATATCCTAGAACTACCTTTTCCCATAGTAAAGGAGGACCCATGGGGTTCAATCTGTTTGTTTTAGAGGAGAAAATATAACCCAAAGAGGTAAAATGACCTGACCAATATGACAGAACACACTGACATTCCAGCTTATGTTAACTTATCAATTTTCTGTTCATTTTTCATAAGAGAACACTTTTTGTGTTAGTTTAATACATAATAATAAATGCACACTAGTGTGAAAATACCACTAGAAGTTGTTTTCCTAACCCTGACAGAAACCTTAGTGACAATTTTACGGGATTTTAGCAACAATAACTTCATTTAAATCTGGCCACATTCTCATTTTCAGTGATATAGGACTTGTTTATCAGGTTGCAGAGTGGAGAAATTATGCTGCTACATTTAGACTTTTATTACATTTTATGGCACCTCAGAAATATATCTTGCATTTCACACTTCAGATTAACCATAAGCTTAATGCATTTGGGAAACCAGTTGCTTTGATTTGAAATGGCTGACTCATGCCACCATCTAGACACAAGTCATTTACCTGAATACAGGACCTCATGTGATTGTTGCATATTAAGCTGACTTTTTCTTCAACCTTCACCAATGTGGTCGAGAATGAAATGAAAATATTTTTTTCAAGCTGCTGTGTCAGCTAATGCAACCAGAAAAAAAAAAATGTGTTGCAGGTACATAAGGCAGAGAAAATAAGGACTATGGCTGAAACTTGGGAACAATATGGTAAAGAAAAAAAAAAAGCCTTTGTAAGCTAGGTCCCCATGGATTCTGCATATGAATACTATAGTAAAGCTTTCCTCAGCAAGGCAATTCTTATATCACTTTTCTTTTGTTCAAGGTCATATCTAAGTGTAAAATGAGATTTGCATGAAGTTTAGAATGTAGGTCCAGGGAATTCAGGTTAAATTCTAAAACTTCAGGTTCATTTTTAAAATCTTGCTTCTGGATTTTAGCACATGTAGTAAGAAACAGTTGTCCGCATGTTTTCCTGTGCTTGAGTCAGCAGCCATTTAATTTTCTAATGGGAAAATGATGAATTGGAGTTTCAGAATTTGAAAGTTTGAAATTGTAATGTTTTTCTTCTATCTCTATAATTTTGAGGATCTTCAGAATATACTATATAACTTATTCTCAACAGTATGCTTTTATTTTCCTTCTAGGTAACATAAAAGTGTTTTTTTTTTTCATTTAATCAACTGGTACTCATTTTATATATTTATGCAATTATAGTTTTATGTGTACAAGGCCAGTTCAAATTCTTCTTCCTTTAGACTCCTCCTGAAAGGACTTCTCAGAATCCTGAGTAATGATAACATACAAGTGAATATCCTAACAGGAAACATTAATACCATTGTTAACAAAATTTATTTGCCTTTGACATCCTTTTATATTAGGAGAATCTCAACAGACATTCTTCCATTGCACAAACTTTTAAAATATTGCTCTTTTCCATGATTTACTTTTTTTTCTCTCTTTCTTTTTTATTGTATTTTTTTTCCTTTTTTTCTTTTCTTAGTTCCATGTGTACAAAGCCCTAGCTCCCCATCATAATCTGCCTCTTGGAAAGGGGCCATTTCTTCTCCTCTTCTCCTCTGTCTGACAGAGTTAATGGAAAACTGTTGAAGTTGGTTGATGTGAAGATGCTTTTCTCTTTGATTTATGTGTCTATGTAAATTGAAATTATTGTAGATGATATTTTTGAAAAGCAGTCCTTAGAAGCAGATATGTGAAGGAAAGGAAGCAGACCTTGTCTTCTTTTAGATGGCCTTCCATTATCATAATTTCCCTTCAGAAACTCCTTTATAGAGTGAAAGGCAAATATGAATAAAAGGGATTTATTTAAGATTTTCAATATTATATTACCATGTTTTTCCATTAAAAAAGATTTTATTTTTTTCATGTGACTTTATGTTGGGTAAAGTAAAAGGAAGTTCCTCTTATGTTTGGAATCATTGGTTAATGATATGTATGCAGGCGTGTGTGTGTGTGCACATGTACATATACTTATATTTATTTATTTTTTCTTAATCAAATATTAATACAGGGATTAAAATGTGGAAAAGCACACAAATAAACTGAGATGACCTTTGGTGAATTTCCTAAGCTGAAATGGAATTTACACTAACAGTAGATGAAAATGTGAGTCTGAAAATATTGGCTTTTTGATTCCTAGCTCTTACTATTATGGGGTATTTTGCCTACAGGGCAAAATAATCTATAATGTAAATCAACATGATAAGTGCAGACTTGACCTTGAGAGCAGATTATATAGTTAGTTTTCAGAACTGAAGCACAATGTGAAAGGCTTCAATAAGAGTGCATAGTGCTAAATACCAAAAGGTTGGTTTAAAGCTCCTTTCACCCCTCCTGCTTGAGTTTGGGATTATCTCTGGGCTTCTCAGCTGTGAGGTTCCAGTGGCTGGAAACTGAGTAGCCAAGTCAGAATCTTGAACCAAGATCTTCTATGTCTTATTCTAGTTTCATTTGAGATTTGTTTTTCAAGAAATTATAGGATTCCTGTAACTTGGAATCACCCTTTCTGGTTTCTAAACATTGTATCTCTGTTATATTCTATCTCATTTTGGATTGTTGTTTTTGATGAGCTATAAGCCTCAGTTTCCATGTATAAAATAGAGAAATTAATACCTATATATAGGCTGTTATTTTTAAAACTGTGTAATAATTATTAAGAATAACAATCAGTCTTATTGAACTAATACATTTAGAAAGAATTATAGTAGTTCTGGGAGCAAATATTTCAGGTAGAGATCAAGTATCCTACTGAAAATACATTCTCAATGTATTTTTTATCTTCAAGCATCGGTTGTTCAAAACATTTAAACAATTGACACAATAACTCTAACAGTGAGATTTGAAAATGTTTTAGAATTCTAATTCTCTAGCAAACAAAGAAAGATTTACTTGGGAACTAAATGATTTTGTAGCACTTTCAGTTTATATACTTACAAAGTGACAGATGAAAAATAATGTCAAGTATTAAAATTTTTGTTTTACCAAAAATAGAGGCTGCAGCATTTAAGTCATATATTATTTGGTGTAAAGTCACAGACTCTGAAGAGAAACTGGTTTCCTCCTTACTTAGTTCATTGCTTTCATTATATGTCAATATACTACATGCATTCACAGCTTGGAGATTGTTTCATGCTCACACATAATTTTATCCCACAAGTATTGGGGAATTCGTTGATAATTTAAAAATGAATAAAAACCTCAATGGAAGTAACTGTATGATGTTATAATTTAGAATTCTAAAAAAAATGCAAAGGATGAATTAGCAAGAAAGTGTTAAAGAAAATGAATTTCAAGAAAGTGGATGCCAACAGGTCTAGTCTATTGTTGTGAAATGGACAAATTAAGAAAACACAAGGAAACTAAAAATAGAAAAAGAACTTACAAAGTTGCAATTCTTCTGAATTCCCAAGAAAAATAAAATGGATAAATACAGAATAGTATAGATGATAGGAGAATTGGAATGATATAATACTGTGAAATTTAACCTGGTCTCTGGGAAGTATTTATATATAGAAAAATATAGAGGGGGCAGCATTAGAACCTCCCAGTTAAAATGAGTATGAAGCATGTTGAATTAATGTCCTCCACAGTAGAGGCAAGGTTCATACCTTCCTTATACTTGTGCCTCTGGTCCTTTTATGCTCAGCACTGTATTCCCTGTGTAGCAGGCAGTGTCCTTGACTGAATCAAATTAAGTAATGCATGAAGCTTATATTATGACAATGCATGATATAAAAAAATGATAGATGATAGTAGGAGCTACAGGTAGTTAGCTCTCCCTCTCCCCTCTCCCCTAATAAATGAAAGGTGTCTTTTATCAAATAATCCACAGACTGGGAAGAGCAGTGGGAGGCAAGAGACATAGAAAGGTCATTTAATACTAAGTTACAGTTGGGTAGGGAAACTAAGTTCTGATATTCTATTGCATAGTAAGGTGATTGTAGATAATAATATACTGTATATTTCAAAAAAGGACTAGAAGAAAGATTTTGAAAGTTTTCTACACAAAACAAAAAAAATAAAGAAATGTTTGAGGAGTTGGATACGCATACCCAATATGGACAGTATATAATGCATATGTGTACTGAAACATCACATGGTATCCCCATACATATGTACAATTTTATATGATGCATTAGTTAGATTTTTATCACTATAACAAAATATACGACACAGACTACTCATGAAGAAGAAGTTTATTTATTTTAGAGTTTTGGAGTTGCAAGGTCATGGCATTGGCCCTCTTGTTGGAAGAATCAATTGCTGGCAGAGGTATGTGTATGTGAAAAAGCATGAAACAGCAAACAAAAAGAGAGAGGAAGACCAAGAGAAAGAGAGACTGGTGTCTCAGAATTTCTTCCAAGCACTTGCACCCAGTAACCCATAGAAACTTCCACTAGGCCCCACCTCCCAAATTCACATATAACCTCTCAACACTGGCACTCTGGGGAACAAAACCTCTTCTCACAATGAACCCTTGAGAGAAACTGAAGCCACACCCAAACTGTAACATGTGTCAATATATATTTAGAGCATGTGTGCGGGTCAGTACCTTTCCAACTACAGTGAATAATACACTGAGTGATGAGATTTATTTGACACTGTTATCTTAGAAATCATAATTATCATATGGAAGAATTTGAGGATTCCACTCCTTGGTTTATACCCAGCTAACTTAAAATGAGTATACAATAGTGATGCAGCCACCTCAATGTTTATAACAGCTAAATTCAAAATAACCAAACTATGGAACCAACCTAGATGCTCTTCTACAGATGAATGGATAAAGAAAATATTATATATATTGGTATATATATATATATATATATATATATATATATATACCAATGGAATATTACTCAACCTTAGGAAAAATGAAATTTTAACATTTGTAAGTTAATGGAGGGAGTTGGAGAATATCATGCTATGCAAGATAAGCCACTCCCAAAAAAACAAAAGGCCAAAAATTTTCTCTGATATGTGGATGCTAATTGACAATATGGGGTGAGGCTAGAGGGAAAATAAAGGTATTTTGCATTAGGAATAGGGGTGCTTCACATTAGGCAGTGGGGAGTGAAGGGAGAGGAGGCAGTCTGGTATAGGAAAGCTAGATAAATCAGACATTATTACCCTATATGCATATATGATTATATGACTGGTGTGATTCTATAGCATATAAAACCAGAAGAATGAGAAGTTTTACTCCATTTTTGTATGATGTATCAAAATGAATTCTATTTTCATGTATTACTAATCATAATGAATCTTTAAAAGGAAGAAAAAAAATTTATAAAGTATCAAACCTAATTTTGCTAATGTGAGAATTTCAGTTGATCTAGATTATTGGAAAAAATTAGCTTTGGTAACAATTATTCAGTTACCTGCTTTGTAGCCATCATATTTGGTGTAATGGTTTAAATTTACTCAAGAGAGAATGTTTTGAAAGGTTGGTAGTATATTAATAAATATATGTTTATTTAAATAAAACTTTTCTTTATATTTCAGAGGTATAGCTTGATTAGTTGGTAATAAGCTTTTTTTCATCTTGAGAGAATTGGTGCTGAAATAATAATGTTTATATTAATGATTGAATGAAGGGGAGGAGGATAAAGACTCATACTCTTCTTCAAATGTATTGGTATGGGAAGTTGTGTACTAAGTTTTGGGGAAGAGAACTAGATACTGACATCTTTTCTAGGTGTAGGGCATTTATGAACTCCTAAAGTGGTTTATTGCATCACATGCTGATGCACCCTGTTGGCAAATTGCTTTTGTTACAATTTTCAACTATAAAAATATTTTTAAGACTTCATAGAGGAGATAGAAAGCTTTATTCAAATAGAATCTCATATCCTATAAGGATAGGGAAGAGGGCTAACTCCTGTCAAATGCCTACTTTATACTGTTTAAAACTTAAACTTTTCCCGTGTTACCAAGTTTAATGCTTCTTTTTACCTTTCATAACCAAACTTGGGGCAGATACTGTCTGAGTTCTTGTGTTCCTGTCTTCTCAGTCACTACTGGATCCTAATTCATCTGTCTTTTATGCAGCAATTCTCAGATGTACTTATTTTTCCTGTCTCACACTTGATATACAGCACTACCTTCTTATGGTTTCTTCCTTCATCACTCCTGGATGCTGTGTCTGTGTGCTTTTAGACTACTCCAACTTTGCTTTTAGACTACTCCAACTTTGTTTTTAGACTACTCCAACTTTTCATTGTTCTTCAGTTTCTAACAGATTTTTTTTCTCAATTACAGAGCTATGTATGCTATTATGAATTTCATTAGCACTGATTTGCTGAAGTTTCCTAAAATTGACAGGATCTCAGATTATTTGTGTGTGTGTGTGTGTGTGTGTGTGTGTGTGTGTGTGTGAGATTCCTGTTGTTTGAGATCCATATATCCTACTGCCTTTTGGACTGTTATCACACCTTCATATTCATCATCTTTTCCATGATCTATGTGACTAGAATTTCTGGATATTGACATTCTACACAGCTGTGCATTGCCCCTAATCCCCCAACTTGACTAATCATCCAATTCTATGGAATCTGCTCATGGAGTCACCTTACTTCTCTTATCCATGCTGAACTTTCCCAAGTGCCACCTATTGATTTTAAACTTTGCATTACCTACAGGAGGACTTCCCTTCTCCCCAAAGTGTCCTTACTTTGTTCACCCCACCATACACACCCCTTCCCTCATTGTAAAAATTGCATTCTGCAGTGTAATGGAAGCTATAGTTTACCGTTAGGATTATATGTGTCAAAAGTGAGAAACTATGCTTATTTATGTCACTAATGCATCTTCTTCATGTAAAATAAAATATGCTCACAACAGACATTTAAATGATTATTGAATGTAAGTTACATCTTATGCATTTTAACAGATATTTTTACTTTTTCAAAGGATGAGAAAACTGAGGCCAAACAAGGCTAAGTGTCAGCCATTAGTGTTGTCTGGGATTTGGTCAAACTTAGGAATTTTCTACTAAACCATATCACTATGTTCTCTTCATATTTAGTCTTCTCTCCCAGGAAAAATCACTTCATTCTTTGAATGGTGACATAGTCATACACATTATACACACTCTCAACACTCTGACAATCTTCAATCAGATAATTCTGAGAACTCTGTGATTTCGAAGTGTTGCAGACTCTAATGACATTAGATGATAGTGGGACTAAAGACTATTCAAATGTTAAGGATTCTAAGAAATATCTTGACACCTTTGAAAGAGAAAGAAAGCCTAGGCATTTTTCCATTTTTCTTTGTGTGACTTGTACTTCCAAAGGGCTGTAATTCAGTTAGTTTACAAGTTGATTGTTAAGTAAATAAACATATAATTTATTTTGAGGTTTAAATATGATGCACTTAATGTTTATTAGAAACCTAGTGGTTACGTCCATAACGTAACATGTGGATGTACATGAATTTTATGAACTTAAGGAAAACAATCTCATAGCTGTTTATTTTCTTATTTATTTAAATTTTTAATATATGACAACATAATTCATTACAATTCTTATTACATATATAGAGCACAATTTTTCATATCTCTATTTGTATATGAAGTATATTCACACCAATTTGTAAATTCATACATGATCTATGAATAATGATGTTCATCACATTACAGCATCATTTCTAATCCACTACCCTCTCCTTTCCTCTCCCACCCTTCTGCCCTATCTATAGTTTATTTATCCCTTCCATGCTCCCCCTCCCTACCTCACTATTAATTTGAGAAAACATTCCGCATTTGTTTTTTGGGGGATTGGCTAACTTAACTTAGCATTATGTTCTCTAACTCCATCCATTTACCTGCAAATGACATGATTTTATTCTCTTTTATTTCTGAGTAATATTTCATTGGGTGTGTGTGTCTGTGTGTGTCTGTGTGTGTATATATATATATATATATATATATATATATATATATTACATTTTTATCCATTCATCTACTGAAGGGCGTCTATGTTGGTTCCACAGTTTAGCTATTGTGAATTGTGCTACTACAAACATTGATGTGGCTATGTCCCTGTAGTATGCTGTTTTTAAGTCCTTTGGGTAGAGTCCAAGGAGAGGGATAGCTGGGTCAAATGGTGGTTCCATTCCCAGATTTCCAAGGAATTTCCATACTGCTTTCCATATTGGCTGCACCAATTTGTAGTCCCACCAGCAATGATTGAGTGTACCTTTTTCTCATATCCTCTCCAACACTTATTATTGTTTCTTTTCATAATAGCTGACATTCTGACTGGAGTGAGATGATATCTAGTTTTGATTTGCATTTCTCTAATTGCTAGAGATGATGAGCATTTTTTCATATATTTGTTGATTGATTGTATATCCTTTCTGAGAAATGTCTGTTCAGGTACTTGGCCCATTTATTGATTGGGTTATTTGTCTTATTGGTGTTTAGTTTTTTGTGTTTTTGATATACCCTGAAGATTAGTGCTCTATGTAATGTTTGAGAGGTAAAAATTTGCTTCCAAGATGTAGGCTCTATATTCACCTCACAGATTGTTTCTTTTGCTGAGAAGAAACTTTTTAATTTGAGTGCATCTCATTTATTGATTCTTGATTTTAATTCTTACACTGTAGGAGTCTTATTAAGGAAGTTGGGGCCTAATTACACATGATGAAGATTAGGGCCTACTTTTTCTTCTATTAGATGCAGGGTCTCTGGTTTAATTCCTAGGTCCTTGATCCATTTTGAGTTGAGTTTTGTGCATGGTGACAGGGGTTTAATTTTATTTTGTTGCATATGGATTTCCAGCACCATTTGTTGAAGAAGTTGTCTTTTCTTTAGTGCATATTTTTGGCAACTTTGTCTAGTATAAGATAATTGTAATCTTGTGGGTTAGTCTCTGTGTCCTCTGTTCTGTATCATTGGACTATCAGTCTGTTTTGGTGCAAATACCATGCTGTTTTTGTTACTATTGCTCTGTAATATAGTTTAATGTCTGGTGACGCCACAGCTTCATTCTTCTTCTAAGGACTGCTTTAGCTATACTGGGTCTCTTATTTTAACAGATGAATTTCATGCTTGCTTTTTCTAGTTCTATGAGGAATGCCATTGGGATTTTGATCAGAATTGCATTAAATCTGTATAATGCTTTTGGTAGTATGGTCATTTATATAATATTAATTCTGCCTATTCAAGAGCAAGGCAGATCTTTCCATCTTCTAATGTCTTCTTTGATTTTTCTCTATAGAGTTCTATAGTTTTTATTGTATAGATCTTTCATCTCTTTCATTAAGTTGATTCCCAAGTATTTTACTTTTTGAGGTTATTTTAAATGGGGTAGTTTTCCTCATTTCCATTTCAGAGGATTTGTCACTGATATACAGAAATGCCTTTGATTTATGGGTGTTGATTTTATATCCTGCTACTTTTCTGAATTCATTTACTAGTTCTAGAAGTTTTCTGATGGAACTTTTAGGGTCTTCTAGGTATAGAATCATATTGTCAGCAAATAGTGCTAATTTAAGTTCTTCTTTTCCTATGTGTATTCCTTTAATTTCTTTTGTCTGTCTAATTGTTCTGGCCAGTATTTCAAGAACAATGTTAAAAAGAAGTGGTGAAAGAGGCCATTACTGTCTTGTTCCAGTTTTAGAGGGAATGCCTTTAATTTTTCTCCATTTAGAATGATGATGGCCTGGGGCTAAGCATAGATAGCCTTTACAATGTTGAGATAAGTTCCTGATATTCCTAATTTTTCTAGTATTTTGAACATGAAGGGGTTCTGTATTTTGTTGAATGCTTTTTCTTCATATAATGAGATAGTCATATGGTTCATATTTTAAGTCTGTTGATGTGATTAATTGTATTTATTGATTTCTGTACATTGATCCAACCTTGCCTCCCTGGGATGAACCCCACTTGATCATAGTGCATGATGTTTTTGATAGGTTTTTTTTTTTTGATTTGACAGAATTTTATTGAGAATTTTTGTATCTCTGTTCATTGGAGACATTGGTCTGAAGTTTTCTTTCTTTGATGTGTCTTTGCCTGCTTTTAGAATCAGAATGATATTGGCCTCATAGAATGTGTTTGGAAGTGCTCCTTCTTTTTCTATTTCCTAAAATAAATTGAAAAGTATTGGTATTAGTTCTTCTTTAAAGGTCTTGTATATCTCTGCTGTGTAGCCATCTTATCCTGGGCTTTTCTTGGTTGGTAAAGCTTCTGATGACATCTTCTATTCCATCGATTGATATTGGTGTTTAGATTGTGTATATCAACCTGATTCAATTCGGGCAAATCATATGGCTTAAGAAATTTGTCAATGCCTTCAATATTTTATATTTTATTGGAGCAAGTTTTCAAAATAATTTTAATTATCCTCTGTATTTCTGTAGTGTCTATTATGATATTAACTTTTTCACCACATATGATAGTAATTTGAGTTTTCTCTCTTCTTTGTTATTGTAGCTAAGGATTTGTCAATTTTATTTATTTTTTCAAAGAATCAACTTTTTGTTTTGTCAATTTTTTCAGTTGTTTCTTTTATTTCAATTTCAACTCTAATTTTAATTATTTCCTACCCTCTAATTCTTTGGTGTTTATTTGTTCTTCTTTTTCTAGGGCTTTGAGATATAATGTTAGGTTACTTTTGTATTGACTTTTTCTTCTTTTAAGGAATGCACTCCATGCAATGTACTTTCTTCTTAGAACTGCTTTCATAGTGGCCCAGAGATTTTTGTGTGTGTGTGTGTGTGTGTGTGTGTGTGTGTGTGGTGCTGGGGATTGAACCCAGGGCTTTGTGCATGTGAGGCAAGCACTCTACCAACTGAGTTATATCCGCAGCTCTGTCCCAGAGATTTCGATATGTTGTGTCCATTTTCTCATTTACCTCTAAGAATTTTTTAATCTCCTCCTTAATGTCTTCTGCAGCCCATTGTTCATTCAGTAGCATATTGTTTAATTTCCACATGATGGAGTAATTTTTATTTTTTATTTTTTCAATGATATCTAATTTTATTACATTATGATCTGATAAAATGCAGGGTAGTATCTCTACTTTTTTGTATTTGCTAAGAGTTGCTTTATGGCATATTATATGGTCCATTTTAGATCCATGTGCTGCTGAGAAGAAAGTGTATTCACTTGATGAAGGATGAAATATTCTATATATGTCAGTTAACTCAAAGTTATTGATCATATTATTAAGATCGATAGTTTCTTTGTTCAACTTTTGTTTTGAAGATCTATCCAGTGGTGAGAGCGGTGTGTTAAAGTCACCTAAGATTATTGAGTTGTAATAAATTTGACTCTTGAACTTGAAAAGAATTTGTTTCATGAACATAGCTGTACCCTTGTTTGGAGTATATATATTTATAATTGTTATGTCTTGTTGGTGTATCATTCCCTTGAGGAGTATGAAATGTCCTTCTTTATCCCTTTTCATTAACTTTGGCTTGAAGTCTACTTTCTTTGATATGAGGATGAAAACCCCTGCTTGCTTCCACAGTCCATGTGAGTGGTATGATTTTTACCAACCTTTCACCTTCAGTCTGTGTATGTCTTTTCCTATTAGGTGAGTCTCCTGGAGGCAGCATATTGTTGGGCCTTTTTTTAAAAAAATCCAATCTGCTAGCCTATGTCTTTTGATTAGTGAGTTTAGGCCATTAACATTCAGGGTTATATTGAGACATGGTTTTTATTCCCAGCCATATTTGTTTATTTTTGTTATTTAACTTGACTTGTTGTCTTCTTTGATTAGTTTTTCCTTTAGGGTACTACCTCCCTCTGCAGTTTTTTGTTATTGTTTTTTGTTTCCTCTTCATCGAATATTTTGCCAAGGATGTTTTCTCATGCCAGTTTTCTAGCTGTAAATTCTTCTAACTTTTTTTTTATCATGGAAGGTTTTTATTTCATCATCAAATCTAAAGCTTAATTTTGCTGGATACATTATTCTTGGTTGGCATCCATTTTCTTTCAGAGCTTGATATTTGGTGTTCCAGGATCATCTAGCTTTCAGGGTCTTTGTTGAAAAGTCTGCTGTTATCCTAATTGGTTTCCCCCATATGTAATCTGATTCCTTTCTCTCCTAGGTTTTAATTTTTTTTTCCTTATTCTGTATGTTGGGTATTTTCATTATAATGTGCCTTGGTGTAGATCTGTTGCGATTTTGTACATTTGGTGTCCTTTAGGCTTCTTAAATTTGGTTTTCCAATTCATTCTTCATGTTTGGAAAGTTTTCTGATATTATTTCATTGAATAGATTGCTCATTCCTTTTGTTTGGACGTCTATGCCTTCCTGTATCCCAATAACTCTTAAATTTTCTATTTTTATGCTGTCCCATATTTCTTCAATGTTCTGCTCATGGTTTCTTAACATTTTCACTTTGTGGTCTACATTCTTTTCAAGATTATATATTTTGTCTTTATTGTCTGATGTCCTATCTTCCAAGTGGTCTACTCTGTCAGTGATGCTTTCAATTAAACTTTTAATTAGGTTCATTGTTTCTTTCATTTCAAGGATTTCTGTTTTTTGTTTTGTTTTTTTAGAACCTCTATCTTCCTGTTGAGGTGATATTTTGCTTCCTGTATTTGTTTATGTAGCTCCTTGTCGAAATGATCATTTTCTGTCTGTATTAGCTCTGTTGTATCTTCCTTCAGTTCACAGAACATTTTAATTATGTATATCCTGAACTCCTTCTCTGTAATTTCTTCTGCTGTGGTTGCCATGGATTCCAATAATGTGGTATCTTGATTGTTTGGGGAACTTTCTTCTTTTGTCTTTTCATGTTGCTTATGTGTCTTCCCTTCTAGCTCTGTGGGTCCAGGGTGCTACTGTTTTTATGTTATAGGTTTGTACTGCTCCTATAGGGTTCTAAAACCTCTCCTTTGTGGGGAAAGACAATGTTAACAGATCCCAATATCAACAATATACCACCTAAGAACAATTTGTTGCTATTAAGATGTTTACAGGTTGGTCACAATGTAAAGAAATGTTGGATTTGATTATTATCTATAACACAATCAGTAGGCTTGTAAAAGTGTTTACAGTTTCTTATGGTGGACAATGAACTGGGGTGAGGTATAGGATAATATGCTGAGGAGATAGGATGTGAGCATATAGAGTTAATATATATTAGGAAGTGGGAAAGAGAAATTTTATGATGAGGGGTTAATATCAAGAGAATAGACAAGATGTAGTTTTGGGTAGACAAGTATGTGGAAAGACAGTGGAGTACATAAAACAAACACACATATATATTTAGAAAAAATAAAGGATGTTAAAATAGTAAAACTTGGAAGGGAAAAAGTAAATGAAGAAATGAAAGGGCATATACAGCACCTCTATATTATATTATTCAGATGTACCAGTCATCAAAGTCCTAACTCATGCAAAGTTCTTGGTTTCACATATGTTGGGGATGTGAGGGCAGGAGGATAGAGGGGGAGAAGAAAAAAGAGAAGAAAAAAATTTCTCGAAGGAAGAAGTTAGGATTGTTGCTAGTTTTAAAGATCCATATCTTTTCTGCATCCAATAGGTGCAGTTGTGTGTTGTTAGCTGGTATCTCCACCCTCAAGATGGCAAAAATAACTAGGGTGGGAAGGCTGGTCCTGGTGTAAAGCACCTGGAAGTGAGGAATGGCACCAGCCAGTCCCTGCAGGGAGACTGCACCTCCAGGGTCTCATTTTGGGTTCGCTGGTATGACTTGAGCACCTTATCCTATCTCCCACTCCTATCTCCAACTCCTGAAGATTTCCCAGTTCCTGGTCCAAACTTTTGCCCCGTTTTTCTCTCCCTTGGCAGTTCCCAATTGAGGGACCTCTCTTCCTGGGGCTCCTGTGAGTGGAGCCCTGGTTGCACTGTGCACCTGTCCTCCTGAGAGCTGTTTTGCATTGAACAGCTACTATGCTGGATTACCACAGCTGGCAAGAGAGGGGTGGTGGAAACCAGGTACTTGGTCAGCTTAAGTTCCAATCTGGGAGCTTTCCCCACAAAATATGTCAGGGAAGGTGAGCCAAGATGGAGGCTGTTTGCTTCCAGCACCGGGATGTCAGGTGGGGTCGGAGGATCCAGAGATGGCTTTGTGCTGAGGGTAGGTAGTAGCTGAGTGTCCTGTATGGGAGCAGAGCAATGTCTGGGAGTTCTATAGTAGTGCTGATAGGTGATCCTTCTAAGGCACTCTGGAGCCCTCTGTTGACTAGAACTTCGGGAGTTGTGTATGGGGAGCCGGGAGTTTTACTGGAATGTTGAGGCCTGGAACCCTGCATGGGAGCACAGAGCTGGTGATTTCTTCATGAGAGCAGTTATATAGGGGTCCTCTATTACTCTCAGAGATGCATTATTCCCACTAGGTGAGATCCGGGTCACAGAGCACAGTATGTTGCCTCCCTCTGGTCTACCATCTTGGATTCCTTAACTGTTTATTTATTAACAAGATATGTTATTCCAGGGTTCTTTAGCTGATTAGTAGGGAGAAACTCAGAGTGTATATAAAATTAAGAAGAATTAATGAATATCTAACATTTTGAAAATGTTTATCTTCAGGTGGAATCACCATGTTTTTCAGTGAGAGAGTTAAACATGTTATACACACATAAATAGTATATAGAGAAACTGATTTTACTATGCCAAAATATAGTGGCATATAAAAATCCTTAGTTAGAATCAGAACTTTATGATCATAATCATGACTTATGCTCCTAGAATCTTCAAAATTTTGACAAAGTTTAGGAAACTCTAAATATAAACACATAGATTATATTTTGTGTATCTAGAGTATTTATGAAATATGTAACCACCATCTGTGAAGTATAGAATAATTCCCATTTACCAAAGGAAGACTTTGTAACATATTTAGTTTATGATCTTATGTTAAAAGCTGTCAACTCATTCTTTTAAGTCAATATTCCACAGATGTTCAGTAGACACCTACAATTAAATGTTAACAAAATCTCTTCATTAGAGAATTGAATAGATTTAGAGGCAACACTTTTTTAAAGCTAGAATATGATCTGGATTTCCTATGAGTATAAATGTAACTCATATTTATTTATGATTGCTTATTCTAAAAATATTCAGACCAATTTAGCAGGGCTTTCTGTCTGAGGCTGTGAAGAGCTTGCTCTGGGATACTTATTTTCTCAGCCCTTCTAATTGAGGGCACCTTCACACTCTCAGGGAACTTTGTAGCATTGAAAGGAACCTGATGGAAAGACTTTTCATATGTCATAACTATAATAAAATAAAAAGAAGAACCAATTACCCTGCAAAGTGCCAATATCAGGACAGGCTGGAAGTATAAAGACTTGAGTAGTCCAGTGCTCTTGGTCCCACTTTATATCTTTCTGTTCCATCCAAAATGAAACTATTAATATTTGAACTGAAATTCATTGTGGTAATATAATCAGTATGGAAAGAGGTATTTGACTGATTTAAAAGTTATAAAAATACTCTCAGTTTAATGTTAGGGAATTACAAAGACTACTCTAAAAATTTTAAACTTCATTGAAAAATCAGTTGATGTTCTAAAAGCAATTTAAAAGTAACATTATGATTCTGATTATTTGTTTAGTTTTCATTGAATTATGGATTAAATGAGGATCACTGGAAGTAAGGTTTCATAGTGCTTTTATACCTTGAGCTGTCAAATGACACATCATCTTCTCTCTGGGAACTGGAAATGATGTATTTTATTTTATGAAAGATGAAGTTCAGAGAGATTAATTGATTTGCTACAAATCCAACAAATGGTAGAGATCCTGAGAATCAAAACTTAGTGTTCCCAAATAACAGAGAGACGTGGAAAAAATTAAAACTCAGTATTCCCATGAAGATGCATGTACACATATATGGGAGCACAAATTGTAGCATAGATAGAGTGAGTGCTAGACATAATTTCTTGTATCATAGCAAAATATGATATAATTTTGTTTAACTATTTAAATATAGCATGGTAAGTATTATGTGTAAAGATATACAAAATATTGTCACACATTTTGGAATATTTCAAAACCTGTCTCTTAGTAACATATAGCATTATTATTTATTTTTTAAACTAACTTGATCATATGTAAAATGAAACTCTAATACCTGCCCTAAATCAATGAAAGGTAAATTGTATGTGTCAGTACCAGAGAGGCTGAAATTAGTTTTATCTATTCATTCATTTATTCATTAATTCAAGCAGAAAAGAATTTATTAAGGGTACACAATATGCAGACATTAGGTTTAGATACTGGAGAAAAATTAATGGACTTATATTGAATAAAGAATAAATTTATAAATCATAAGAGACTAGAGCCCACACAGATAACACCATCATTAATAATATCAGGCAACAATAAACATGGCATTATTGGGAATGAAGTCTGAAAATTGCTGAGTAGACCAATCATGAAATGAGCAGGACTTATAATGGAAGGATGCCTGCCGCTAAGAATGGAGACAACTTCATAGTCATGAGTAACACATTTTACATAGGAGCCATAAGATTTGATTGGAGACAACTTCATAGTCATGAGTAACACATTTTACATAGGAGCCATAAGATTTGATATCTTTCATGTAGAAAAGAATGGATTTGAGTTAAATCAGCTATGATTTAAAATCTGAGACAGTGGCAAACTGCTAATAAGAGCACTAAGATGAATGTAGTTTGGAGAAAGCAGTGAATATTTCAGTTTTTCTCTGCTCAAGTTGATTTCAAGGTGATAAACACATACATGATGAAAAAAAAATTCAGAAATGGAGCTTAGTTAAAATGATGCTGCTTAAGCTTGGAATTAGCAGCACTTTGGTAGAAGGAAGTATTAGGTATCTGATGAAATATTTTTTAAAAACCAAAGATTTAAATTGAAAGAATGTCCACATTAAGATGTAGAATTGGCAAAAGGGAAAATAAAAAAGTGGTTGTATCGTACACACCTATGATCTATTGCTGAGAATGGCCAGCAAAGTAAGTTTTCTGAATCCTCACCTGAAATTATGTAGACGTGCTTACTTATCTCAAGGTATAGCTGATCACCTCTAGTCTTTCTGTCCACCATGTTAGCTTTGTTCCACTGAGTTTTCCCAAGGTAGATCAGAGTGTGGGTTTTCTTTGGAAAGATTTACATTAAACAATTGGAACAGTGCAGGGGGAGGAAGTGCAAGAAGAGACAAATTGAGTCATATCAACTTAACGCTTTGAAATCACCTGTGACATAACTCACTCTCCCTTTAGGGGGCAAGGAGAGAGAATATAAAGCTAAGTGGCCATACTTCTCCTTTCTTCAAAATTATTCTACTTCATGAATTTAAGAATAAGAGACCATCTGTAGCTTAATATTTAGGAAGGACCTAATTTTTTTTCCAAGAATGTGTCTATACCTGGCAACCTTGGTAAAACAAATCTCATTTGTGTGTGTGTGTGTGTGTGTGTGTGTGTGTGTGTGTGTACACATTCATATATAATCATGCATACAAATATATTTTTCTTTGTTACAAATTTTATAATATGTTTTAAATTTAGGCTTCTGGTTGTATAAGCTGTCTTTTACAGGAAAGGATATTTCAAGGTAAAATTAGCTGAGAAGTGATGTTCAGCTTCTGGAATGGAATACATTGCATGCAAAGGCTTTATGACGTGGAAAGAACTCTATCTACCTTGTTTCTTTTGGAGAATTTCATCACTGTAAAAATTTAATTTGTAATTATCAATGAAAAGTGTCTAAAAATCATACATAGCATGTTTTCATGCTTCTCACTTTTTATGAACTGAATAAACAATATTGTTCCCATACATCTATTATTAAGGATACATCTTCCTAACCTCCAAAATCTTTACAATTGCCTTAAAAAAAATCTATCTTGGAAGTATAGCATTGGGGTATTTTGAAGTGCGTACTTTACCAAATCTATTTCAAAAACAACATTTCAACAGAATTATGTTAAACATGAAAAGTGTGAAAATTACACAGGTACTCATGCATAAACAAACTACTTAGAAGAGAAAAGCAATGCATTGATAATACAGAAGAATGGTTGTTTTTTGTGTGGAAACAACCAGTAGGGAATAGGAGAGGTCCAATTAGGCAGATATATTGGTGCTAGAAACATTCTCAACCTTTGTGTAGTGATGTGTCCATTGATGTGAAGGAGAAATCTATAGGGACAGACTTTTTAAGGAAGATGATACAGATAATGGGAGATGATGATATGATTTAGAAAGTAATAAGTAATAAATTATTTAAAAAATAATTATCATAGGACATTTTCTCAAGCACTTTGAAAGAAATCAAGTTTTTCTCAAGTATGAATGCTTGCTAAAGAAAATTATTCCAAACTTATAGGGAAGATGAGATAATTTTGGAAAATATCATTCAGGAAAGTGTGTCAGTGACATGAAATCACATCAATAAATGCAGAAATATTTTCATCAAGTTATTTGCCTGTCATTTTGAATTCTGGGTAGTATCAACCTGTTTAGAGGTAACATAATTTTCATGGAATAAATAATATACATTGGACACTTTCCCTTCACCTTATGCAAAGCATTTCATTTATTATAGTGTACTACTTTCAAAAACAAGTTATAATAAAAGTGGTGGTAACTACGCAGATAAATGACAGTATGCATTTTTTTCCACTCTGAATAGAATCCCAGTCAGGAGGCTGGTGATCAAATACTCTTCTTGCTCTTTCATTACATATTTGAATCCTATTTGGGTATCATTTTATACTCTTTGTTCTCAAGGTTTTTACCTCAAATCTTTTGCCATGAACCAACCAGATTGTGATAGGATAGTTTGAATTCATGATTGATTGAATGCATTGTTCAATCAAAAGTTAACAGATATTTGTGAAATAATAAAAAATAAACAAATTTAGATCCTTAGTATTTAATAAATTTGAGTGACTAAAAATGAGGAAATATTTTTCAAAAGCAGAAAGAGGATAATTTTGAGGGTAGGATCCAGGTACTAGTTGAATGAGGAGAAATTTGGAGGTAGAAGTATCTTAAAATAATAAAAGAGCGTTTTAAATGCTAAATTGAGGAGTATCAATATCTTTAATATCTTTAGGAAACAGAGTTTGAGAAAGTGAAAGTGACAAGGAGATAAAAGATCATATTAACTCATGACAGATATAAAAATAGGGTTAGGGTTGATCTAAAGTAGCAATGAGATATCATGTGTCCAGAAATATAGGTTGATAAATTAGGTCATGCAAAACTGTAAAGTTAAGAGAGAAGAACACAATATGATGGGAGAGATAATTTCAGTTTCAAAGTTCTGAAATTTTGAGCAATAGCTGAAATTGAAAGAACTTTAACTTTATTTTCATTGAGGTTAGTGAAAGCCCATTTCAGTACTGTTGAGGCGGCTACCAGATTGCAAAAGAAATGGAGGGAAGTAATGCTGAGAAAAATGAAGGCAGCTGGCATGCACCGTGTCTTCTGGGAGTTTGGCAATGACGAAAAATAGAGAAAAACTTCCTAAAATATTGGGATGAAAATTACTTAATTACATTTTGGCAGGTTCTGAAAACTTTTTATCTTCTCATCTGTGAAGAAGTAAAGACAGCTTACCATATTTCCTGTCTTCTCAGATTTGGCTTCTAAGCCAGGTTGAGGATGGAGTTATCTGCAAATTTCAGGGGTGTGATGTTGCATATTGGACTACAGATGCTCCTCATTTCTGTGAAGCTTTTTCATTATTTTCATTTTTTTTCTTATAAAAGTTTGCATTTCACCCATCATATTTTCCCCTCTGTTGCTAGAGGCTGCCGCAGTGAGCTCTCAGTTCTTTAACAGATAGGTCCTGAGGAAGGACAAGGATATATTCCTTTTCTCTACCTTTTTTAGTAACTTAAAAATATTTGCCCTCTCTGTTCCGTGGCAGTGGAAACTGAAGGAGAAGTGATCTCCAAGGAAAATTGGCCCAGAAAGGCTTAGTTATGGATAATTCTCATATACTAAGGTGAGAAAGAGGGTCAGTCACGTAAAACCACTCTGAGTAGTATATTCTTGAAAAGTCATCAAATTGCAATGACAAGGGACAAAAGACAAAGGGTCCTGTAGAAGCTAAGGAGTTTTCAAAGTGTATTGCCCATTTTTCTGACCTTTTTTGTTTATTATCAAAGGTTGATTCTTCCTTCCCAAATACAAGAAAGACTTTATTTAAAAATAAAAACTATAATTTTTTTTAATTTTTAAAATTTATATGACAGTGGAATGCATTACAATTTTTATTACACATATAGAGCACAATTTTTCATATCTCTGGTTGTATATCAAGTATACTCACACCAATAAAAATTATATTTTAGATGACAGACTCTATGTAAGTACATCTGTCCTCCAATATTTTACCCAATCATGCTATATATTTAAAAATAATTATTTTACTTGAAATGAAAGAAAATTTAAGCTCATTTACATTAGATTATATATTTTTTTCTTGTCTACTATTATGAAATACCCTGAAGCTGTATAGCTTACAACAGCAAATATTTACCATATTACAGTTTTTGTGTGTCAGGAATCTGGGTGCTGCTTATTTGGGTGACTCTAACTCAGGGCCCTCACCAGGTTGCAATCAGGTATCAATCAAGGTTGTAGTCACACCAACACTCAAGGTAGGTTCCGATTCCAAGCTCCCTCATCTTAATATTAGGTTATTAGAGGCAAGTCACTTAGTTCAGTCCACACTCAATTTGAAGGGATTATACATGTCATAAATACTAGCAGGTGGGACCTGGGGGAGCCATTTCACAGGCTGCCTACTCTAGTACAATCATCAGTTCATTGTAATCCCAACATTTTACCTCTTAGGTTTAATTCATAAAGCATATGTTGTCTATAGGATAGGCTGCACAGTTTTAATCTTATTAGGAGAAACCATAGAAAAAGAATAGGAATTATAGAAGTTTTTACCCCTGTTTATGTTTTTTGTTTGCTAAAATTTATGAGCAATTCACAGAAGGAGTTGTATCAAAAAGAAAAGATTGATAAAATTATATGTAGCTTACTACTTTTTAAATGAAAGACTTTACTTACAAGTAGATTAAAATAAATTCTATTTTAGACACTAGAAAATAAAAAATCACATCTAAAATATAATAAATAATATATATTAGATTTTCAAAATTTTAATTTTATGATGATTTGATATCCTATTCTTAGGCAAGTAATGATGTCTACTTTTTCAAATCAGGAAATAGGAGATAGAAGTTAATGATGTGGATACTTATGGACAGATCTACAGACACAATGTATTCATTTAATTCTCCAATATGCATTGGCCCTTTTCCTTCTACAATTGAATTACATTTATGTGGTACATATATTTATTGCTGTAAGTATTGCAGAAAATGTATATCTTAGGAACCAAAAGTCAGTTTCCTGGGTTTATAGTGAATAGAAAATGTATATTTAGATATCAAGTCATAAAATAATAGAGTAGCTTCTGGCATCTTCTAGTTCTAGCTCTACACTATGTATCTAAGTGAACTGAAGCTCAGAGGGATCAAGGAGAATGCTGAAAGTTACAGATAGGCGGCTGAAATAAAATCAAATTGTAAATATTTATCGTAAGTAAATATGGATGCAATATACTCTAATATGATGTCTTACCATTGAAAATATACTACAAATATTGTGCATAGAGTCATAGGAGCAGAATAAATTTGTATTATATTTTTTAGTCAGTTTATGCTTTGTTATCACCACTCTGAAAGAAGCTAAAATCCCAACCTGTAAGACTCCTTCATTCTCTTATTGGAACCAACAAATTTTCTTGTATTTAAGCTGGCCTCTTTCAGATATTTCACATTTTGTTTCATTGTTCCCATGAAATGAGTGGAACATCATAGAGATCAACCTTTATTTTTTATAATGCCATGGTATATGCATACACACACTTGGGTGGGTAGTTTGAGTGGAAGAAAGGTAGATCAATTTGAAAGTTATGCCTGCATCCATGTAAGAGATGATGGTTACCCTGACACAGTTATAACCTGGGAGATCAAAAGGACATAGTTTGTAGATGTCTTTCTCTTAATCAAAAAACTTAAATAGCATCTCATTCCATATTCTTAATAAGGCCAAGTTTCTTATTTGAACTTTCGTGAATGTTGTAAATTTGCACATTTTTCGTTTAATAAATGTAAGAAGTACTATTTTATAGTAAATGCAAGAAATATTTGCTCCACCTGCAATTCACTTTACCAACTTCTCATTCTTTAAAAAAATTAATTTATTCTTCAAGTCCCTGCTCAAATTCCACCATCTCCAACAAGACTTTCTTGGTGAACCCAGCAGGTTTCTCACCCTACCTCTAATCTCTCCAGTGTGTCTTTGGTTTTGTTTTGTTGTATTTTTTTTTTTATCAAAGACACCATTAGATACCACCTTTTATGACAGTGAGTTATGTATCTGGAAAGCACTAGATAATAAGTCTCATGATGCATTTGTATTCCCAGTGTCTAGCACTGAGCTTTGTATAAAGGGCACATTTAATAAATATTTGTTGTAAGATAGATGGAAATAATTAATCTATTACAATAACTCCATGTTGCCCTTGGAGCAACTGATCTCAGATATTTGGGGCAGAGGTCAACAAAAGATGAGACAATGACTGGTGTATCTCTTAAGAGCTGAGTCAAATCTTTAATAAATTTGTTGTTGCTAGAAACATGTTCCATATTCTTTTCAGATTAAACTCTTCCATTTTCAACATAATTTATATGTACCTTTATTTATGATGCCTCCTAGGAACATTTTGCCTCTTCCATTATTTATGCTCCCTTCCACAACCTAAATGCTTTTATATTTTGCTTTATTTACTAGTGTTATATACCAACAGCTTGATAGGTTTTATACATATATACTTCCATGCTAATATTATGTGTGTAGCATTTACTTTATACTAGGAAAGCACACACACACACACACACACACACACACACACACACACATATATATATATATATATATATATGCAGAGCTGCTATGTAAATATCATATATAATAGACTGATTATTGATAGAATATTCAGTGTCTAACTCTGAGAAGGGCATTCTTGTTCTCATTATTATATTATGATTAATTTTACCAAATGCTTCATTGTCTTCCATAATGCAAAAAGGGTATGAGGCAAAAATATCAAAATTAGAGGAAAGATAATCCTATTAAGATTAGTGACTATGCATATACCAAAGGAAAGGTCATTTTTTCATGTAAAGTAATTCTAAAAATTCACATATTAAAACAGGAACAGATTCCCATCTTATAAATTTACCATTATTTTCCTACTAAAGTTGCAGATTTGTTTACAAAGTAGAAGAGAAGAAGCTGTTCACAGTTATTGAACTCCTATGTCCCAGTTGAAACTCACAAGGATTTCAAAATGCTATGGAGATTATAGACACATCACCATTGCCTAATAATTAATTTTAAATTTTTACCAAAACTAAGCTTCTTGTAATTTTATTAAAATTCAAAGAATGAAGGCTGGGATTAGAGCTCAGTGTAGAAAGCTTGCCTGCATGCTAAAAATCCTGGGTTAGATATCCAGCAACACACAACACAAAACAAAACACACAAAAACTGTCAAAGGGGGAGAATCACATCACTAACATCCTTAATTTACTCTGAAAAGCATTTTCTTAATGTCTATACTAGTAGAATACCTTTGGTTTTATATCAGTGCTAAACAAAAGAAATATTGAAGGGAAACGACATTGGGAGCTCTAAGTGAGTTACAAATCTCCTTCAAAATGAGTAATCAAAAAGATACAGCTCAGCTGAAGAACAAAGCTGGAGATAGGAGGAGAGGGGAGAGTCTGCTTGATAAGATGTAGATGCATGGACCTAGCGTGTGGACTGAAGCTAAGTCCCAAACTCAATCTGTACTCACCTGCTCTGGAGACAGCTGACATCAGATTTGCACTTTTACTTACTTCCCACACATTCAGCATGGAAGAGAGTAGACAGATGCCAAGTGGATTTGATGAAATTAATGACCAACAATTCTGTTCTTCTCTGATTTGGAGTCTATTCTGTAATTTCACAAAACTGTTCTAAGCAATCATTTTGAATTTTTTTTCCTTAGTCTTCACCCTAAATTTTAAGCAAAAGGGGTTTTGGAGATGAACTACATAATGCTAAACTCCTTGTGATAGGTTTTAGCCCTCTATTGATCAGTGTTTCACAAAGATGCATTGTTCATTGCCACTGTGGCACTTTTGTTTACCTGCCAGGAACGACCTCTCTATTGTCCTTTATAGCCTTAAATGAGAGGAGAGTACACGTGTGCATGTGTGCATGTGAGCACACACACACACACAACATACTCATACACACACACACACACACACAAACATACTTTTTTTCTGGGTCTTGTTCAAGGTCACCTTCTTCATGAAGCTTTCTAAAATTCTTACTCTACTTTAGGCAATTTTTAAAAAATATTTCCTGTCCCTTGTGGAAGAATATCAGAATCTGTATTTCCTAATATGTCTTTCTAAATCCTCATTTGGAAGGAGATTTCTAGTCAGATGATTTGGGGAATTATCACCCATCCCATCTCACTGTTGCAGACCTATAAAATACACTAGCATTTGGAAGCATCTGACAAGTCCCAGTTTAAATAAGCTTATCCAATTGCCCTCATGCATTTCTTCAAATTTCTATACCACTTGTATCCTTACTCCATGTAATAACCATTGCCTTCCTGCAGAATATACTTTGAGAATAAATGAAGAAATAGAAATACAAACAGACTTGAGGGCCAGACAGACTTGTGTTTCAACTACTATAATTTGGTGGTTTAATAACTGATCTCATGATATTTACACCTAAACCTTTTAAGCTTCTGTTTTTACATCTGGTAAAATGGGAAATATCTCCTACTGAATAGGTAACCCATGTAGGTTTATATGCTCCTTCTATATTCTGTGTTCCCAGAGGTCCTGAAATTCATTGCTTCATACAGCATAGTGTAATTTCCTTTTGAAGACAGAAAATATATTGTTAACACCTTTTAAATATTCAGTACAGTCTTCCACACTCTAGGTGTGGGATAGATAAGTTTAGCCTGAGCAAAGTTTCATGACAGAGTACATTTTTTAGTTTATGTTCAGCGTTTATGATGCAGAAATATATGTTTCTGCATGTGTGTGTATGTATGTGTATGTTTCTTTATCTCTGTCTCTCTCTCTCTCTCTCTCTACACACACACACACACACACACACAAACGTGATCTATTGAATATAATTAATATTTTTTAGTAGTCACAATTTTGAATTTCCTATGTCAGTATTCTTTTATGTTAACCACACAATTGTGATTGGGGGTTTGGGGGATTATCTATATATTGCTATATACTGTCACAGATGCATTCTACTTCTGTCCTTTTCAATACATATGAGAAGGTCACAGTATTCTAGCAGTGCCATGATTACAGCAGATTAATAATTCAAGATATTTATAAAATCATACTGAGAGAGGATTTTGTTCTGTAGGAAAGTAGGTAGTCAGGCCTTAGATATACTTTAACAGAAGTAGTGGGCTCTTTTAAATAGGCATACAGAAATATACACATGGGTAACTTTGCTTTATGCAAATATATACTTTTTTTTTCTTCTGACAAACTTTGGATTGTAGTTTTCAAAAATGATTTATTTTGCTTCTGAATCCATTTCTCACAATTAGTCTAATGATCCATTCCTGCCTGGAGGGCCTCATTTATGAGTTCTCTCCTTTGTAGCAACATGAAATCTTGGCAAGTACAAGTTGAGTTTATTTAGACTAAGGCCATTGCAATAAAGAACAGGGAAGATTCAGTTCTGTGCTCTCTACTCCAGGCTATAGATGAAATTACTCAGATTTCCCTTAGGTTAATAGGCACAGAGTGACATTTGAATGATTTTGTGATACTTTAATAGTTTCCATTGCTAATTAACACAATCTCAAACCAGTAGTGCACATAATTAAAAACTTTCTCTCTATTTGAGAGTCACTACCATAACTTTGCAAGTAATCTAATGATAGGTGTTTAACTGAAGTTTCGGCAACCATTGAGTTTAACCATAAGTATTTTTTTTTCAAGTTATGTCCCAAAGGAGGCCAGACCTTTCATTTTCTTGTCCAGTTAGTCCAGACCTAGAGATGTTCATGATTAGAGACAAGCATGGACATACTGAAGAACTTAGGTTTTGGAGTCTTATCTAGATTTGAATCTTGGTTCTCCAAATCACAATTTCCTTTTCCATGATAACTATCTCACAAAATGTTAGCCAATATTTAAATAAGACACACAAGCACACACACATTTATACATTATATCATTTATACACATATATATGATATAATAATATCTTATTTAAGATATGTTATATCTAGTATATCTGTATCTATGTAATGTCCCAAAGAACATCCTAATGAAAACAGCTGTTCAAGTATACATAGTCTCCCTTCTCTCATAAAATTCTGCTTTGTGATCAGTTTATAGTCATACATTTATCTATTGCAGGCATTGTGGGCATGTTCTTCATATTTCCAAATTACCCAGGCCTACTCTCCTTTTCTGTAGCACAGAAAATTATAAATTTGTACAATCCTTTCCTATAATTTGGCGATTACATCAAGAACAGCAGTGATCTTTGTAGAGCAATCAATACAACAATGATTTTATGAAGGATTAAATTGTAATTTCTCTACTGTGACCCCCCTTACCAGTTTAATAATTTGAGAAAGTAAGGGTATGTGGATAACATGCCTCAGTGAGGCTTTTGGAAAGTTTTGAAAGTGAGAAGCTACTGAGAAATGGCATGGGTTCTCCATGTCATCAGCTAGAGAAAGTTTTCCTCCAGGATGCTTTGTGGTATCCTCCAAGAGCTGGTTGGCTCATTCACTTTTGCCTCAGTGAGAATTAATAATATACAAACTAAACAATCTTTGGGTTGGAAAATTGGTTTTATGCTTACAAAGGGTGAAAATGTCTACCAAGCCTAATAATAGTAGGAGTAATTTTTCTGTAAAAGCTATGATTTTCCTTTACAAAACATAGCAGGAGAGAATTATGTATAGTTCTAATTTTTCTGTTCACCCTCTTAATTTAATTCCCTAAATACACTGATATTGAAGCACGTGGATATTCATACAGCTGCATGCTTCTTTTCATTTTTGACTGTCTAAAATTTTATCTCAACATTCTAAAGACTCATTCTTTACCAGATTTTCAATATATAATTAAAGGGCCATGTCAGTCAACTCATATTAATTTTTGTTTCAGAAATGTATTTCAAATAAATTAGATTGTAAATAAAATTATGTCAAATTAATCACATTTTTTTGTTATCTTCCCTGTGGCTGTAACATGCCCAATTACCTTTCTGTCTCTCTACACCTTTAGTGAACCCTAGTTTTCAGCTAAATGAAATAATGCCCTATCAGCACACTCTTACATTTTCTATGTCCATGCCTTTCTTAAAATTGATAAATAATATTTGTTGATATTTATGGTATACCCTGAGATGTTTTAATACATTTGTACACTGCATTGTTTTTGTTTCAGGGAAAGCATATTTGGCTCTTCAAACATTTATATTTTCTTACTTTGATTGATTCTTCTCTCAGACTTCTCCTTCCTCTGCTTTTTACATGAATTAATTGTACCTTTTTCTCAAAAGTCAGCTCATAGGCTTTTCTTCCACACAATATTCTTTAATTTATCCTCAAACTCAGAACCCCTTTGAATATCTGACTTTTGATTCAAATATTTTAAGTGGAACATATCACATTTTCTTATGTATTCAAAACTATATAGGTCTGTTTTATTCTTTTCACAGTCTGTATACTCAGTAAAGCCAATAACTATGCCTACATCATCTAATATTTGGGTTGTCTTCCATATAGGAAAAGAAGCCTTTTTAATAGTGAAACAGAATTAGATTAATTTCAAGTAAGGCTAACTTTGAACGCATCATAGTCATGAAAATGTAATCTATTGTGATAAAAATTACTCATCAGTATTGTATACAGAAATGTAAAATACAAAAACTGATCAAGGAAGCATTATTGTCCTTAAGGAACAGATTTGCAAGGTCCAGAAAAGCCATATGACCACTACTTTAGTAAATGAAGAGACATAATAATATGTTGATAGACACTTAAGTACAGTTGGAATACTTTTTTAGAGACGAGAAAGGAGACAATTTTGATTAGATGGATGTGAGGTCAGTTGAGGTTGTAGTTCATTTCATTGTGAATGACTTTTAGAACTGTACGTACAAGCTCAATATTAGAATGTGGTTCAACTCTCGAGTTCTGAATCATATCTTCTGTAGTTCACATGTAGTGGTGGGCTCTAAAATACAAGAAAATATGAAGCAATCCTCTCCTAAAGAAGTTGAGGAGGGTCATCTGTTTAAAAGAGGAAAGGACTGTAATTCTAATCAATATCTGAAAATAAAATAAATTTAAGAAACAAAAGAATCTCAAATATTCACAAGGCAAAGAAACTTAAAAAATGGGGTAAAAGCACACATTTGAAATGCAAATACTTGATTTTGATGTATGTGGTAGATAAGGTAATACAGTCAAATAGTTTGAAACTCCATATTTATAAAGTATGCATTTTTCTATTACAAGGACACATATATTGTTTCTTATTAGTTCTAAATATCCCTGAATAATCTGTATACTTGTCATTAAAAAGCAGCAATGGTAGATCATGAACGAATACATCTACTAATCTCATGGCAAATGATATTCATTAAGATATTGTCCTTGGAGTGATTAATTTTTGTGCTTTGATTTTTTATGTTAACTTTTAACTACAGATGTAAATATGGTTTAGATAAGGAATATGGTTTTGACAAATTATGTAATTCTTTTAGTTGTGCGCTCTCTCTCTCTCTCTTTCTACCAGGGATTGAACTCAGGGGGCTCACTCACTATGCCACATCCCCAGCTCTTTTTATATTTTATTTAGAGACAGGGTCTGGCAGAGTTGCTTCGGGCCTCACTAAGTTGGTGAGGCTGGCTTTGAACTCTCTATTCTCTTGCCCTAGCGTCCCTAGCCTCTGGGATTAAAAGCATGTACCACCATGCCTAGCTTTTAATTTTTTATTTTTAAATGTATAATTATGTTAATTGTTACATTCCTATTAGTACATAGTAATGTATTATAAAATTATTAATTTCATGGTGATAATTGGATAGGGAAGATTCTGAAACTAAGGTTTCTTTATAAGAAATACCTGCAGACTGGAAAAAATAAAAAATATATATAAAATTATTGCATCAGGGCTATAATAGCAAATCAGGACTATTTATTGTTATTATTTTTCACCCCAGATATTTTTCAGTAGATTATTTTTTGTATAATTCACATGTCTTCTAGGAGGCAGAAAATTTATATATTTTTCTAATGTATATGATAATTTAAGAAAATGCAACTATTATATCTCACAGAGCAACATTTTAAAGATTTCCCAAATGTAAATTTTACCTTTAATATATTTCATTTCTTAGTTACAACACTTATGCTATTACATAATCATCTCTCTCACTATCTGCTATATACTTAGCTATCTCTGTATATACTCATTTCTGTAATTAGTTTATACATTCTTCACGACTGGAATTTGAGTGCTTTTAGGGCCTGTGGGTTGTATGATGTCTAGCATATGTGTCAGTGCTGTGTACCAAGTGCTAGTTGCTCTCAGACACTAATGAATTAAATATTATGGACTATGTTTTTTAAACAGAGATGATTTAGTATAATAATTTGCTATTACTATGTAATGAATTCCCATAAGCTTTGCTGTTTAAAACAATACACATTGGTAGCTTCTACAGTAAACCTCCTTGTTTAGATTCAGAGCATATTTGTGTATTCAAAATTCTATATGTTAAAAATATGGAATTTTGTGACAAAGTTCTCTCATCAGGATACTACAAAAAGGAAATTCAGGCAACTCTGGGCGTTTTTTTTTTTTTTTTTTACCTAAGCAATATCTGTATTAAACTTAGGAAACTTTAGAAGCAATAGAGGTCTATATATTCTTTGCAGACTATTCATGGTTTTAAAGACCTGTTTCAGTAAACCTCATGGATATATCTTTGCATATATAGTTATTTAAGTGAATTATTTAATTAATTTCAGGATGTATGTATAATGGAGTTTCAAATAAACATAAAAACATATTCAAGGGGTTTCATATCAAAATGTCACAATTTCCATTCTCAGAAAAAAAAGAAAATCCAGAACCTTGACATTACCATTCAATTCAAGATGGAAAATGACACCATGGTCATTATTCTACATAGCACTAACACTCTAATTGTATTTAGAGGAAAGAAGAATAAAACAAAATTTGCCAACAATGAAAGACAGGGAGCAGAAAATTGGATGCCAGCACATACAATGAAAACAGTTTAAGACAATAGGATGTATCTTAGGTTGACTGAATCTGTTCATTCTCCCATCAACAGTGGGTATGCCTCCTTCACAGTGGTAGAAAAGCTAGAGGAAGTTTCTGTTTTGTGAACAGCATGTTGAGTAATTTCTTTGACTCTTCATGCTCTTTACTGAACATTGAGATATTTTTCCACAGAGTGAGTGGGGTGAAGAAATTACCTTATCATAGAATTGTAAAACCATGGTAAATAATGTAAAGGAGTAGTACAGATATTTCACACTGCAGACAAATCATTGGAGGACATTTTATGTAAGTTGAAGAGCATAATAATAGATGATGCTAAAAATGTGCCAAATGATACATTATTTTGGGCACATGCCACATAGCTTCACTCAGAGTATAGCCAGCATATGGAATGCTGGTGCACAGTTGTGAGTGATATTCATGCAGTGGTTGGGAGGAGAAACTTTCTTTTAAACGAGGTTCAATCTTTCAGCTCTGTTATTGAAGTGTTGTCCAGTCTATAAACTTATTTCATTGACATTAAAGTTGTTACTCCCATTTAGTTCCCTATCAGGCTCTTTTATTGATTAAATGTTCTTTTTATAAGTAGTTATACATTCATGATTAAAAAGTTATCACATATGTATTTGTTCAGATCCATTTCAAAACAATGTACTATACAAAAATAACATGTTGACATTTGTTTGTGAAATGCCAAGAAATTACAGTAAAAAGTTATTAAATCAAATAGCTTCCAGCAGGCATTTAGCAAGCTCTTTGATGATGCTTCTTTTCTTTTTCATTTCTTCATAAATGCATCTGTTTTTATGAATATAAAACTATATTTCAAATTATAGAATATACCAGTTTTCTACTAGTTGTAAACAATTCATGTGTGCACTAGCTTTTCATAATTTGGGAGTAGATGAACTTCAGGAACTCTTGAATTTAGCTCTTTACATCTGATGGGTTTCTAGGTATTCATTTCTAGGTAAGATGCTTAGTATCTTCCACAGAAAACCTCCTTGTATCAGAAATCTATTTAACTTTAGTAAGCTATAATTATTTATCCTGCTGTAGGTCCTAATTTGAGAATGTCCTCTGAAATTTGTTAAGTATTTGCTCAAATACATTTCTAATTGAATTTTTTTTTTTTTTCATTAAAAAACCCTTTATAGTCATTTCATGTCGGTCAGAAATCACAGAAATTAGGCAGAAAAAAACCCAAGGAGACAAATACAAACAGCACAGCGTTTCCCCAAAAGTTCTCTGCTCTCATGGGAGGCTGGGAAAGAGACGGGGCAGGCCTAGGACTCTACTGTGGCTGAGCTGGGCCAAGGCCAGGGCTGCTGGGCTCAGCTCTCCTCGTCCAGGGACTCCGAGTCCAGCTGCGCCCTCTCGTGCTCCTGCTCCTCGCTCCCAGGCCTGTCAAGATCGGGGCCCTCCTGTAGGCTGTTGTTGTGCAGATCTTCAGAGGAGCCATGTCTCAGGCCCTCCTCAGAGTCCTGCCCGTCCTCCTGCTCCTTGTCCTCCACATTCTCCCCCTTCTGGGACATGGCCTCACCATTCACAGGCGCTGAGAGACCGGTGCTGGGCTCCTCCTCCACCTTCTCCTTGGGGGCCTCTTCCCCAGCCAGCTTCTCCTCAGCCTTCTCTGCCTGGGCCTTCTCCTTCTCTGTTCCAGTTTTGTTCGCTTTCTGGATCGCCTCAATCTTTGGTCCCAGGACCCGTGACTTGAGCAGAGTTGTAGACTTCTGCCGCCTTCTCCATCACATCCTTGTTGGCCTTATATCGGCGAATCTTCTTCAGTGTGGCCACTACATCTGTGTTCTTCTGTAGAATCTGAGAGGTCTACCTGAAGGGTCCCTAGTTCTTCCAGTGCATTAAGACACCTCTTCACATCCGGGTTGTCAACCTTGAGGGCAAACTTGATCTCACTGTGCAGTTTCTGGAGTTTCTCCTCCACAGAAGGTTCTTTCTTCTTCTCCACCTTCCGGTCTAACTGGAACCCTTCGGACCGCTTTCGGGTTCGTTCTACCTTCATGGGCCTGGCTCTGGGCTTCTCCTCAGGCCGCCCTCTCTTCTCCTTCTGGCTGGGTTTCCTCGGGGGGTCTGTGCTTTGTGGTTGCAACTTCTTGGTCGCTTTCTTTGCCTCTCTCTCTGGGTCGGCCTCTGGCTCTGAGTCAGAGGAGGATGGGGGTCCACGGCCCGGCGGCCGCGCTTCCTGAGGGGCTCGTCCTCCGTCCTGAGCTCCTCTCCACTGCTGCCGCCACTGCCCCCACACTCAGTGTCCCCGCGCTCCGCACGCCGCCGCTCCTTCTCCTCCTTCTCCTGCTCCCGTAGCCGCCTCAGCTCCTCTTCCTGCTCACGCCTCCGCCGCGCCTCCAGCTCCCGCCGCCGCTCCTCATCCCGACGCTTCCATTCACTGATGCGGTCCACTTCGTCACTGTCGCTGTCACTGCTGGAGGAGGATGGTGGCCGCTCAGGCTTTGGTTTCCGCCCTCGGGGCTTTGGGGGAGGCTTCTCAACTGGCTTCCTGCCACGTGGAGGCTTCTTGACAGACACATCCGAGTCGGAGGAGGAGGGGGAAGAGGAGGAGGAAGACGCTGACCTCTCCAAGGCTACTGGCTCCTCCTTAGCCCCATCTGAATCTGCTTTGGATTCCGAGTCAGAGGCTGATGGCACCTTCTTTTTCTTCCGTCCTCCCAGAGGGCCCCGTCGTGGCGCTCGGACCACGGCTTTCTTCTCGGGGGTGAAGTCCTGGTCACTGGTCTTTGCTGACTCTGATGAGCTCTCCGAGTCCTCTGCAGATGGAGACACACTGGCCTCATCCAGATCGCTGGAGGCTTTTCGAGCTCGTTTTGAGACTGACATCTTCAATGCTGATGTCTTCCGTTTCAGGCCACTGTTGTCACTACTCTTATCAGAATCCGAGTCACTTTCCATCCTGTCACTGGCAGCTGTGGCAGTAACGGCTGTGACGGCCATGACTCCCTGGTCGTCCTCGTCCTCGTCTGGTTCGCTCCCACCTGCTGGGTCAGCTTCAGGGGCCTCACTGTCGGAGGAACTCACCGGCGGAGGAGCACTGTAGCTGGCGTGGGGGTTGTTCTGAATCTCCCACAGCCCCTCATTGAAGCCTTTCCTCTAGTTGGGTTTCCCCTACTTATCTTTACATTTGTCGTAGGGGAACAAGTCCTTGGGTCCCAGAAAAGCTGTTTCGTGTGTACCAAAGAAGAAGATGGGGTATTTGTTGGGTGGGGGCTTCACAGCACCATCAGCAATGTCATCAATCCGGGCCGGCCAGTGAGGGTAGCCCTTCATCTTGGCGAACACCAGGTCTCCGGGCTTGAAGGCGTGTGGCATACTGGCGGCGGGAGGCCCAGGCCACGGGAAGCAGCAGCGGCCTCTAATTGAATTTAGAGAAATAAAACAAAATTTTATTATGGGTATGGAATACTCTTAGAGCGTGAAGCTTCTGAGAACATTCTTTTCAACTTTTTAGTGTCTTATAAATTCTATCTATGAAGTGGAGTCAAAGATAAATAAAGTTGAAATGTTGATCCGTGGGCAACAATTTTGATTCAATAACTTATTATACATTAAAACATTTTACATGTCTTACTAAATTATCAAAATTATGATTGGTGGTAGCTTTTAAAATATTTAATCATAAAATCACATTTTCTCTATTCATTCAATAACTGTTCATTTCCTAATATTCATCAAGTACTTTTCTTTTCACTGGTAACTCAGGGGAAATAAAGCAAAAGAAAAAAAAACAAAAAACAAACAAAAAAAAAAAAACAGTCGCTTGCCTCATGGAAATTGCATACTAGAGAAGGAAAGGAAATAAACAATAAGTGAAGAGCATATGGAACCTATGAGATGGTGAGATTGTGCTATGGAGAAAAATAAATCAGGGCAGGAAGAAAGGTAATTGAGGCAGAGATGATAATTTTAAATAGATGACTCAGGAGGAATTCACCAAGAAGGTAAGCAAAGACTGAAAGCAGTGGAGGAAGTGAGGCTGATGTTAGTCTGTGGGGAAGAGCAACCCAGGCAGAAGAGGAGGATCAAGACCAAAAGGTGGGAGCCCTCGGTCTGTACTGCAGGAAGGGCAGCACAGAGCTTAGATGTCAGTGAGCCAGGGCTAAGTACTAGGATATGAGGTCTGAAATTTTTTTATTGGTTCTTTTTAGTTATACATGATAGTATGTTCCATTTTGAAAAAAAAAATCATACAAGCATGGAATATATCCTATTCCAATTAGGACCCCATTCTGTAGGTGGGCATGATGGTGAGATTCACTTAGGTATTTTAATATATGTACATAGGAAAATTATGTTAGATTCGTTTTTCCTGTTTTTTCTGTTCCAATCCCCCTTCCCTTCCCTTCTCTTCATTCCCCTTTGCCTAATATTCTGAAATTTTCTTCTTCCCCACTACTCCCCCCCTTATTGTGATTTAGCTTCCACATATCAGCAAAAACATTTGACCTTTGGTTTTTGGGGATTGGCTATTTCACTTAGCCTGATAAATTATTGGTGGGACTGCAAAATGAGGTCCGAAATTAACAGAGGATCTTATCATGGAAGATATACATGCCCCTGGGAAGATTTGGATAGATTCCAGAATTCATTCCAGGCTGCCTGAGCATACCAGCTGCCTTTTCCAGTAATATCTGGTCTCCTTATATTGTCTCAGATTTTTTTGTTACTTCTTCAGATATATGCTACCTTTACTCTTCTTATGTTTCTGAATATTTGATTTTGGCAGAGGGAATAAGGAGCCTACACTAATTTTTCAATTTTCCAGAACCTCAAAGTATAAAATGATAGTTTCAAAATATGATTGGAGAGGTAACTACTTCAGCCTGGGAGGAAATATTAATTTATCTATCCTATATATTTGGGTTCTGATAATTTTCAGCTTCTATAAATATTGTCAAACTATAAAAGGAAACACATGATTTTTTATATATGACAGCAGAATGCATTACAATTCTTATTACATATATGTAGCACAATTTTTTATATCTCTGGTTGTATACATAGTATATTCACACCAATTTCTGTCTTCATACCTGTACTTTGGATAATAATGATCATCACATTCCACCATCATTAATAACTCCATGCCCCTTCCCTTCTCCTCCAACCCCTCTGCCCTATCTAGATTTCTTCTATTCCTCCCATGCTCCCTCTCAGTATCCCAGCCTCCTTATATCAAATGAAATCAGCCTCCTTATATCAAAGAAAACATTTGGCATTTGGATTTTTTGGATTGGCTAACTTCACTTAGCATTATCTTCTCTAACTCCATCCATTTACCTGCAAATGCCATGATTTTATTCTCTTTTATTCCTGAGTAATATTCCATTGTGTATATTTGCCACATTTTTTATCCATTCAAAAAATTCCTTATGTTAGGTTTTAACCTTTTATGCAACTGTACATATCTATAGATTCATTGACAACCCAATTACAAAATTATTACTTTGAAGATACATTAAAACCCAGCACTTCAGGCTTTAAATCTTTGATAAATAACTTGATAAGTAATAATTATGTGATTATGACTTTTTAAAGAGGTCAGGTGCTATCTGAGAAGGATGGGGAAGCAGGTATCCCTCACTACGTGTAAGGGGAACTTGGTTACAAGAAGCCTTTCAGGGAGGGAGGCAGCACCATGGGACAACAGGTGAAGGAAAAATAAACGGGGAGAATGGAAACTTAAGGTTCCTTAAATATCAGCAGAAACTTATCTCAGACCAGATTTTAATGAATGCTAAGTCCCTCAATAGATGATGATCACTCTCAGGGGTGTTAGATCTTTAACTTCTCCTTTAATTGCTCTTTCTTTGAAACCTAAGTGTACAATAACTGGATAAAAAGCTTTAAGAAACATCAATTCGATTAAAGAAATTAAAGACCAGAATGCAGACCAAGAGAAACAGTCTGTGGTTCATTATATCCTCCTTTTATAAGACACACAGGGCAAAAATATAGGTGTAAAGCCTCAACAAAGTGTAGTCTTTTATTCCAGTAGTTTTTAAATTTTAGTATGCATTGGAATCACCTGGACAGATTGTTATGCAGAGGTTGCTATGCCCTACTCTAGTTCATAAATAATGCTGATGCCATGATTCTAGAGGCTGTTATTTTGAGAAACACTAAACCTAATTTTACTAAGTTATACCAGTAGCCTTGCATTAAACAACAACAACAACAACACAACACCAAAAAACCTCTACCTTGGAAAGTATATCCCTTAGGTTACTATATCCTCAGATGGTTAACAGCATTTCTTCACATTGGGATCCAGAATTCTTACAACTATTGGATTCTTTGTTCCACAAGTGACATGTGAATTCAGATGGCAGAAGGGAACAAACACCATTCAGCAGACACACACCTGACTCTTCAACTCTTATGTTGGAAATGGTACATAACCCACTGTTATTCATACTCCTTTAGCCAAAATGAATTACAAGAAGGCTACAAAATGTTATCATTATTAATTCCATCTCCTCATACCCGAGGTTCTAATTCAGTACATCTAGGGAGAGGTGCTTTAAAAGCTCTATTTTTGTCCAAATTATACAGCCAAGTTTCAGAACATTGGTTCTACAACTATAGTTCAACAAACATGTATTGAATGCCTGTTATGTAAAAGATAAAGATTATGTATTGGACACTGGGAAATGTCATTGATGATGAAAACTCCAACACTAACACTGTCTTTTTGGACTTATAGCCTAAAGAGGGAGGAGATAAACACAGGACCATCACACTAGGATAATTCTTTTTAAAATGGGTTGAAATTGTTGTCGGTTCTTTATCTCTCATTCACTCTTTAATCCATTTCAATCTGGCTTCTACTCACACCAGTTCCACTGAGACTGATTTTATTAAAATAATCAACATTTGCATGTTACCAAACACAGAATAAAGATACTTGTCTGTCCTCATATGGCTTATTTTCTATCAAGCTTTTCACAGAACTTTTAATTCCTATTTTTTAAAAAGGAACTCTTGAGCTGCATTGTGGCTCAGTGATTGAGAGATTGCCTAGTATGTGTGAGGTACTGGGTTTGATCCTCAGCACTACATAAAAATTAATAAATAAAGTAAAGGTATTGTGTCCACCTACAACTAAAATTTGAAGATTTTTTTTTTTTTTTTTTTTTTTTTTTTGCTTTTGGGATGCTATTCTTTCTTGCTGTTCTTAAATCTCCAACATCAATGTGGGACCTTGTACTCCATCCTTGATTGTTCCTCTTCTAAACTAAAAGAGACTTGGCTCTTGGATTTGTTTTTCTTATCCTGTTCTCTTCACTTGCATCATTTCCTACTGTGATAATAAGCCACATTGGGATTGCCATATATTGGATAGTTCTCCAATATATGCCTGGAACTCACATATCTTTCTCTTAAATTCCACATCTACATAGTTAATTGCCTACCTGACTTCTCTACTTGCACTGTGAACAGACTTCTGAAATACTAAAGGGAACTTTTTTTTTTTTTGGTACCAGGGATTTAATGAGGGACACTTAATCACTGAGCCACATGTGAAGCTCATTATATTTCTTTGAGACAGAGTCTCACTAAGTTGTTTAGGACCTCTCTAAGTTGCTGAGGCTAGATTGGAACTTGTGATCCTCCTGCCTCAGCCTCCTAAGTCACTGGGATTACAGGCATGTGCCACCATGCCTGGCCAAAAGGGAACTTCTCTGATTGCCAGTTATCATCATTTTGTAAAATGAAACCTCTATCAACTCTGATCAGGGAACTGGGAATCTCTGTATCGCTGAAGAACAGACACAATGACACAAGTCCTTAGGATTCTGGAAAGACTGTAGGGAGTAAGATATTGGATTTCAAGATTTCTCATATACAGTAACTATAGGTTATGTCAGGGACCAATTCATGACTGTAAGTTAAATGAATGTAGTTGATATTGGGCAAGAAAACTAAGAGCAAGTCATAGTATCACAGATTGGTTATTAACATTTATTCAAGATAATGGTAGGACTCAGGACAGAAATATTCTGAACTAGGTTCAATGTGATTAAATAAATTTGGTCAACTAACCAGGTTATAGTTAGAGACAATGATAAGAAGTTTAGAAGGCAGGATAGTCAAATGGCAAGGGTTTCAGAATAGATTATGTTACTCTGTAATGGAGAAGTAATGGTTTATAATTAAGGAGCAAAGAAATGTTAATTCCTTTTTTTTAATTGTAGGAAACCTGTTGTGTGGAAAAATAAATCTCTAGTTGAAAGAATTGAAGGGAGAGAAAGATCCTCTATAGAAAGTTAGGGTTTATGGAAAGGCAGGTGCCCTCTCTAATGGAATTGAAAATATTAATTCAATGTGCTTACTTGGAAATGATGGGCACAGAGTGGAAAACAAGAACATGTACATGTATATTAGGCACTCCTCACAGAAAGTAGAAGAAGAAAAAAAGAAAGAAACAGAAAACAAACAGATGGTACTTGACCAAAGAGGCATACATCATTTTGGACAGTAACCAAACATACTAGAAGTGAGTCATGATTCGATTAGCTTCCCTGAAAATCTCATTGGAATCTTACAAGGTTTCTTACATTGTTTTACTAAGCTACAAGTAGAATCTTGGCATAAATTACTGAATTTTTTTAAAACGAGTTTCTTAATTTTTATTAAAAATGTGATCATACAAAGATACAACCTCTTAGGTCAGGTTTCCTGAAGCTTTGGGTGAGTTCTTTAAAAAAGTAGAAGATATAAAGAGAGTAATTTTTAAAATACAGGTAACATCTTCAGAAGTATGTTGATCTTTCAATTTTGCGACTATGATTTGATGTAAAATGTGAATGCTATCTGCAAACACCAAAATGGATAAATGAGATCAATTTAACAAATACCTTTCTTTATAACAACAAAGCAAAATTTTAACAATATATCTTGTCAATTTATTTTATGTGTTTTTTTAAAGGAAGAAAAAAGCTTGTTTACTTTTTTTTTTTTTACAGTAAAACAGTATTCCTACTGGACATATTTTAACACCGTACATATTTTTCAAGTATTCGATAAAAGACCACAATGTTTTCTCTGTCTCCTCTTCTAATATGGCCCACAAGTCATGTAAATTATAAACTTTTCCCCATGTGTTTTTTTTTCTTTTACTTCCAAAGAGAGAAACTATATACCATGCATTTTGTGAAACTGTGTTAGGAAATGACACAATATGAAGGCATTCCACGGTCTCTCTCTCTCTCTCTCTCTCTCTCTCTCTCTCTCTCTCTCTCTCTCTCTCTCTCTCTCTTCCCAACCCCCTTTATTGCATGTAATTCTCAAAGCAGAATCCTTTGTCTCAAAAATAGACTAAGCATTTAAAGTAGAATCAGTTTACTGTGATAAAGTCAACAGGTTTTTGAATCCATAAAGTTCTAGACTTAAGTTCTATCTCCTTTATTTTCTAAAAATGTGGTCAGGTCTTACTTTTCTGATTGTACTCTCCACATCTGTAAAAGGAGGATGATGAATTTTAAAGTCTAAAAATATCATTGCTCATTTCTTTTTTCTTTTTTCTAAAGAGAGAGAGAGAGAGAGAGAGAGAATTTTTAATATTTATTTTTGAGTTTTCGGTGGACACAACATCTTTATTTTATTTTTATGTGGTGCTGAGGATCCAACCCAGCACCCCGCACATGCCAGGCGAAAGCTTTATCACTTGAGCCACATCCCCAGCCCCTCATTGCTCATTTCTTAAGAATAAAAATTATGAAACAACAACAACAAAAAAACAAACAAACAAACAAAAACAAAAACACAGCTTTAGCCGTGTTTGCAATCTGTTTTTGTCTAGGAGATTACTAAAATTATACTTAAACCTGATTTTTTCCTAAGTATTTGATTTACACATAGTTAGGCTGAGATTACGCTACACATTGTTTTAATCAGTGTTCTCATCTCTGTGACCAAAAGACCTGACAAGAACAGTTTCAGAAGAGGAAAAGTTTACTTGGGGCTTAAAGTTTCAGAAGTCTCAGTCTGTAGATGGCCAGTTCCTTTGCTTTGGACCTAAGAGGCAGAACAACATGGCAGAAGGGTGTGGTAAAGGAATGCAGCTCTGGACATGGCAACAGGACACACAGAGAAAGTTTCACTCGGCAATGTCAGAATATATACCCAAAGAGTCATCCCCAAAAGCTCATGTGTAAGACAATGCAAGAAAGTTTAGAAGTGAAATGATTGGGCTAGGAGAGCCTTAACCTAATCAGTTCAGTAATCCTTTGAGAGGGATTAACTTGGAGGTAACTGTAGGCAGATAGGTTGTGGCTGGAGGAGGGTCATTGAGGGTATCTCATATGTAAACCATAGCACACATCTTGAAAGATGAGAGAATAAAATTCATTTTATAATCTCTTGCAGCTAATAAATATTCCCAATTCCCATATTTCTAAGGAAGCTCATGTCCTATTTGTGATTGTTGATACTACAGTTATAGTAGAACACCTCTTTTATCACTTCTCATGAAGTATTTTGTAGAACAAACCCCTAGCAATACGTGTATGCTGCTCCCTAATATAATTCTTTATTCAGTATATGGAACAGTTAGCACATAATAGAATAATACGGTGTGAAAAAAGCTTTAGCAGACATCTAATAAGATTTTCAGTTTTGCTTGATAATGTGCTCATGAAATAATGAGGAAGAAAATTTCAAATGATTGCAATTAAAGAAACCATAGGTTTGTGATTTATATCAGCAAGGTACCTTTTCCCTGTTTGAAATTTTCCTCATGAGGTATTGGTTTTCTTTAGAAATGAAATCGTATGGTGTGTGTGTGTTTCACTACTAGGGACTGAACTCAGGCATGCTCTATCACTGAGATCTGACTCTAGTCCTGTGCATTTTTTATTTTGAGACAGAAACTTGCTAAATTGCCCCAGTTGGTCTCAAATTTGCTGCACTCCTTCTGTCTCTGGAGTCATTGGGTTACAAAAGTGTACAACCATGCCCAATTTACAGAAGATTTAAAGTGCTTAATTTCAAGCAATTTATAAATTAAGTCAATTCTGATAGATAAAGTTCAGATAGATACCATAGAAAAAGTTATATTTGATATTAGACATGAAATTACATATGTTGAAGACAAGCTAAACTTCATTATTTGCATGTTCAGTGTGTTTGAGTCTTCTAGGAGCTTAGCATTCACACTACATTTTTATAAAGGCATATCTTTTTTTAAATATTTATTTTTTTTAGTGGTAGTTGTACACAATACCTTTACTTGTTTGTTTGTTTGTTTATTTGTGTTGTGCTGAGGATCAAATTCAGGGGCTTGAACATGCTAGGCAAATACTCTAAAACTGAGCCACAACCCCTCCCCTAATATACAGGTATATCGTTGATATACAACTTCACCTTTAGTGATATATATCAGTTGTCATACATTTTTTTAATGAAAGTTTCAGGTGGTATTAAAAAATATATAGTAAATCATTACAGGAGGGAAATGTTACATCTGTTCTTGTTCTAAAAATATCTGCAGCTCTTCTTGGTGAACATACGTTTCAAGTATCTACCTTATTGCTTTATTTTTTAATGCAGCCTATCAATTTGAGAAGAGTTTGAATGGTGCAGTTTTTAAAGTGTCTATTCTCAGACCACTTCTTTTTGTTCTTGCCATAGCATTTAAGTTTGCACTGCTGGGATGTTGCTTCAATTAGGTATGTGATGTAGTGAAAGGGACTGCAGCAGAGAATGCAAAGCTCTGGATTTCTTCACAAATTCAGTAGAAAAAAGAATTTAAAAGAATGAAATCATAAGAGAAAAATCTAGATTATCTAGATCCTCTAATAAATAACAAATTATTATCTGGTCCTCTAATAAATAACAAATTATTCTTATTTAAAGAAATGATCTTTGAATTGTTTACTCACCAACTAACATCACAATACACAAGCTGTTCTGAGAGGGTCTATGGTTACACATGAAATGAGGATTCTAAAGATGAGCCTCCTTTTATGTTCCATGTGGAGGACTCGACTAATCTGTTTCTTAAGCAGCGTGCATTTCCTTTTCTCCAGAGATTTCTGGAAATTTTTTCGCATAGTCAGATATTTCAGGTGACAGTATTATCAGTTTTAATGTGGCTTGGGGTACTAGATAATTATGCAGGAATTCCAAATGAAATGTGATTTCAGTGTTATTGGGCAGTAGGGCTGAGGAAAAGGCCTATTTTGAATGAAATCACTTTATGAATTTGATGTAGTTCATGGTGTAAGGAAATGTCGCATTAAAACATAAATCTCCTCCCTTAAAACTTTTAGTGACAGTCATTGAAAATTTTGCTTATTGGTCCAAGGTGTGCCTTTCTTATTTTATGAGAATTTATTTTAATATATTGAGGAAAACTGATGATTTAAAGGTGTCTGCTATACTAAAAATGTTAGTTTCTGATTTGCGCCAAATATAAATTACTTAAAATATACTTACAATATACCTTCAAGTACTTATACATAATCATTTTAGATATCTATGTGGAATTTTCCTCCTATCTGTTAGGTTTTTTTTTTCTACACTATATCATCATAATTCCCTTGGTGATCTTGGCAAAATCCTCTTTGAACTTGATTATCTATCATTAAAACATAAATGATGCTTGCCTGTAAATTAGATAATTATGGTGGGTGGAGTGGGAGTTAATATTTTAATGTACTTTGAACTCTGAGAACAAAGTGCTAAGTAATCATGAGACTTTGGGAGATAATGAACCTGTTAGTTTCTGTACCTGGTCATATTTGAATATTATGGACCTAAGTAAATAATTAAAGACCTTAAATACATAAAGTCCATGACTATGGCATTGTTACTGTGTCAAGATCATTAGTCACCAAAGGTGAATAAAAAGAACTCCTGAAAAAATAAAAGGATATGTCTGAATCCAGCACTGAAGGATACATCACAAATGTGTGTGTGCATGTATTTATAACAATATCATATATATATATATATATATATATATATATAATTAGAATTGATAAAATGATTTTGAAATAAATACAAAAATTTCTCATTTAACCTGATGTTTAGAAATTTGTTTCAGTTAATGTTCTTTTTATATATTAGATAACAATTATACAGAGATTTAAACATAAAATCTGAGGCAGAATATGTAAGTATTTTGGCTAAATTACTGACTAATATTGTAGTCTAGTGTAACTTAAGTCATTGTGGTACCTGTTACATCTAAAAAACAAAACAAAACAAAACAACAACAATGACAACAACAAACAGATTTAAAATAAAACTAGTTTTTATTAAAAAAATTTAGAAACCTTTTATAAATTCATCCTATCTAATAAAAATTTATCTAATGATAAATCAACAAAGAGATTTAATCCTGTTTATAATTTTAATTCACAAAAGTTTTATAATAATCATGAAACTAAAAATAAACATATCATTTAATTGTAGGAAATTTGTTTAAAAGGATATAATGCCTATTTTAAGCTCATAGATTTTAGGAAGTTTACTTAGAAACTGAGAACTGTAAACTTTACTGCAGTTCTTATTAGCATAGGCCTTGAGAAGGTTACTAACGTTATTTTTCCCTCAGGGTTATCACCACTCAGTACAGTGTTTATTAGTACTAATAAATATTAATTGCAATTGTTAGTATTTTATTTATTTATTTATTTTTTTATTATTATTTATTTATTTATTTTATTTTATTTTTTTTTATTGTTGGTCGTTCAAAACATTACATAGTTCCTCATACATCATATTTCACAGTTTGATTCAAATGAGTTATGAACTCCCAATTTTATCCTGTATACAGATTGCTGTATCACATCAGTTACCCTTCCATTGATTGACATATTGCCTTTCTAGTGTCTGATGTATTCTGCTGTCTGTCCTATTCTCTACTATCCCCCCTCCCCTCCCCTCCCCTCCCCTCCCCTTTTCTCTCTCTACCCCTTCTACTGTAAATCACTTCTTCCATTTGAATTATCTTGTCTTACCCCTCCTTTCCTCTTATATGTCATTTTGTATAACCCTGAGGATCGCCTTCCATTTCCATGCGATTCCCCTTCTCGTTTCCTTTCCCTCCCACCTCTCAACCCTGTTAATGAAAATCTTCGTCTCAAGCTCTTCGTCCCTACCCTGTCCTTGTTTCCTCCCCTTATATCAGAGGAGTCATTTGGTTTTTGTTTTTTAAAGATTGACTAGCTTCACTTAGCATAATCTGCTCTAATGCCATCCATTTCCCTCCAAATTCTATGATTTTGTCATTTTTAAATGCAGAGTAATACTCCATTGTGTATAAATGCCACATTTTTTTAATCCATTCATCTATTGAAGGGCATCTAGGCTGATTCCACAATCTTGCTATCGTGAATTGTGCTGCTATGAACATCGATGTAGCAGTGTCCCTGTAGCATGCTCTTATTAGGTCTTTAGGGAATAGACCGAGAAGGGGAATAGCTGGGTCAAATGGTGGTTCCATTCCCAGCTTTCCAAGAAATCTCCATACTGCTTTCCAAATTGGCTGCACCAATTTGCAGTCCCACCAGCAATGAACAAGAGTGCCCTTTTCCCCACATCCTCTCCAGCACTTATTGTTGTTTGACTTCCTAATGGCTGCCAATCTTACTGGAGTGAGATGGTATCTTAGGGTAGTTTTGATTTGCATTTCTCTGACTGCTAGCGATGGTGAGCATTTTTTCATGTACTTATTGATTGATTGTATGTCCTCTTCTGAGAAGTGTCTGTTCAGGTCCTTTGCCCATTTATTGATTGGGTTACTTGTTGTCTTATTGTCTAATTTTTTGAGTTCTTTATATATTCTGGTTATTAGGGCTCTATCTGAAGTGTGTGGAGTAAAGATTTGTTCCCAGGATGTAGGCTCCCTGTTTATCTCTCTTATTGTTTCTTTTGCTGAGAAAAAACTTTTTAGTTTGAGTAAGTCCCATTTGTTGATTCTAGTTGTTAACTCTTGCGCTATGGGTGTCCTATTGAGGAATTTGGAGCCTGCTCCCACAGTATGTAGATCATAACCAACTTTTTCTTCTATCAGATGCCGTGTCTCTGATTTAATATCAAGCTCCTTGATCCATTTTGAGTTAACTTTTGTGCAAGGCGAGAGATAGGGATTCAGATTCATTTTGATGCAAATGGATTTCCAGTTTTCCCAGCACCATTTGTTGAAGATGCTATCCTTCCTCCATTGCATGCTTTTAGCCCCTTTATCAAATATAAGATAGTTGTAGTTTTGTGGATTGGTTACTGTGTCCTCTATTCTGTACCATTGGTCCATCCGCCTGTTTTGGTACCAGTACCATGCTGTTTTCGTTACTATTGCTCTGTAGTATAGTTTGAAGTCTGGTATCGCTATACCGCCTGATTCACACTTCCTGCTTAGTATTGTTTTTGCTATTCTGGGTCTTTTATTATTCCATATGAATTTCATGATTCTTTTATCTATTTCTACAAGAAATGCAGCTGGGATTTTGATTGGCATTGCATTGAACTTATAGAGAACTTTTGGTAATATCGCCATTTTGATGATGTTGGATCTGCCTATCCATGAGCAGGGTATATTTTTCCATCTTCTAAGGTCTTCTTCTATGTCTTTCTTTAGGGTTTTGTAATTTTCATTGTATAAATCTTTCACCTCTTTTGTTAGGTTGATTCCCAAGTATTTTATTTTTTTGGGGGATATTGTGAATGGAGTAGTTGTCCTCATTTCCGTTTCAGAGGATTTGTCGCTGATATACAGGAATGCCTTTGATTTATGCGTGTTGATCTTATATCCTGCCACTTTGCTGAATTCATTTATTAGCTCTAATAGCTTCTCTGTAGACCCTTTTGGGTCTGCTAGGTATAGAATCATATCATCTGCAAATAGTGATAATTTAAGTTCTTCTTTTCCAATTTTTATCCCTTTAATTTCTTTCGTCTGTCTAATTGCTCTGGCCAGTGTTTCGAGGACTATGTTGAACAGAAGTGGTGAGAGAGGGCATCCCTGTCTTGTACCAGATCTTAGAGGGAATGCCTTCAATTTTTCTCCATTCAGAATGATGCTGGCCTGTGGCTTATCATATATTGCTTTTACAATGTTGAGGTATGATCCTGTTATCCCTAATTTTTCTAGAGTTTTGAACATAAAGGGATGCTGTACTTTGTCGAATGCTTTTTCTGCGTCTATCGAGACTATCATATGGTTCTTATTTTTAAGTCTATTGATGTGGTGGATAACATTTATTGATTTCCGTATATTGAACCAGCCTTGCATCCCATGGATGAATCCTACTTGATCATGGTGTATAATTTTTTTGATATGTATTTGAATCCGGTTCGCCAGAATTTTATTGAGGATTTTTGCGTCAAGGTTCATTAGAGATATTGGTCTGTAGTTTTCTTTCTTTGAAGTGTCTTTGTCTGGTTTCGGAATCAGGGTGATGTTGGCCTCGTAGAATGAATTTGGAAGTTCTCCCTCTTTTTCTATTTCCTGAAATAGCTTGAAAAGTATTGGTGTTAGTTCCTCTTTAAAGGTTTTGTAAAACTCTGCTGTATACCCATCCGGTCCTGGGCTTTTCTTAGTTGGTAGTCTTTTGATGGTTTCTTCTATTTCTTCTATTGTTATTGGTCTGTTTAGGTTGTCTATATCCTCCTGGTTCAATCTGGGCAGATCGTAAGACTTAAGGAATTTATCTATGCCTTCACTATCTTCTATTTTATTGGAGTATAAGGCTTCAAAATAGTCTCTGATTATCTTCTATATTTCTGAAGTGTCTGTTGTGATATTGCCTTTTTCATCCCGTATGCTAGTAATCTGGGTTCTCTCTCTTCTTCTCTTCGTTAGCATGGCTAAGGGTCTGTCAATTTTATTTATTTTTTCAAAGAACCAGCTTTTAGTTTTGTCAATTTTTTCAATTGTTTCTTTTGTTTCAATTTCATTAATTTCAGCTCTGATTTTGATTATTTCTTGCCTTCTACTTCTTTTGCTGTTGTTTTGCTCCTCTTTTTCTAGGATTTTGAGATGAAGTATGAGATCATTTATTTGTTGGTTTTTTCTTTTTTTGAGGAATGAACTCCAAGCAATGAATTTTCCTCTTAGGACTGCTTTCAATGTGTCCCATAGATTCCGATATGTTGTGTCCGTGTTTTCATTTAACTCTAGGAATTTTTTAATTTCCTCCTTGATGTCTTCAATAACCCATATGTCATTCAGCAACCTGTTGTTCATTCTCCAAGTGATGCTTGATTTTTCCTTTCTTCTTTTATCATTGATTTTCAGTTTCATTCCATTATGATCAGATAAGATGCATGGTATTATCTCTACCCCTTTATATTGTCTAAGAGTTGCCCTGTGACATAATATATGGTCTATTTTTGAGAAGGTTCCATGTGCTGCTGAAAAAAAAGTGTAACTACTTGATGTTGGGTGGTAAAGTCTATATATGTCAATTAAGTCTAGGTTATTAATTGTGTTGTTGAGTTCTATAGTTTCCTTGTTTAACTTTTGTTTGGAAGATCTGTCCAGTGGTGAGAGAGGTGTGTTGAAGTCTCCCATGATGATTGTATGGTGGTCTATCAGACTCTTGAACTTGAGAAGAGTTTGCTTGATGAACACCGCTGCACCATTATTTGGGGCATATATATTTATGATTGTTATGTCTTGTTGGTTTATGGTTCCCTTGAGCAGTATGAAGTGTCCTTCTTTATCCCTTTTGATTAGCTTTGGCTTGAAATCTATTTTATTAGATATGAGTATGGACACGCCTGCTTGTTTCCGCTGTCCATATGAGTGGTATGATTTTTCCCAACCTTTCACCTTCAGTCTATGGATATCTTTTTCTATCAGATGTGTCTCCTGTAGACAGCATATTGTTGGGTCTTGTTTTGTGATCCATTCTACTAGCCTGTGTCTCTTAATTGGTGAGTTTAAGCCATTGACATTTAGGGTTATTATTGAGATATGGTTTGTACTTCTATCCATATTTGTTTGTTGATGTTACTAACCCTGATTTGTTCTCCTCTTTGACTACTTTCCCCCCTTTACTGTCCTACCTCCCATTGTTGGTTTTCAATGTTATTTTCCATTTCCTCTTCCTGCAATGTTTTGCCAAGGATTTTTTGAAGAGATGGTTTTCTAGCTGCGAATTCTTTTAACTTTTGTTTATCATGGAAGGTTTTAATTTCATCTTCTAACCTGAAGCTTAATTTTGCCGGATACACGATTCTTGGTTGGAACCCATTTTCTTTCAGTGTTTGAAATATGTTATTCCAGGATCTTCTAGCTTTCAGAGTCTGTGTTGAGAGATCAGCTGTTATCCTGATTGGTTTACCCCTAAATGTAATCTGCTTCCTTTCCCTAGTAGCTTTTAAAATTCTTTCCTTATTCTGTATGTTGGACATCTTCACTATAATGTGTCTAGGTGTGGATCTCTTATGGTTTTGTACATTCGGCGTCCTGTAGGCTTCTAGGATTTGGGATTCTGTCTCATTCTTCAAGTCTGGGAAGTTTTCTCGTATTATTTCATTGAATAGGCTGTGTATTCCTCTGGTGTGGAGCTCTGTGCCTTCCTGTATCCCCATGACTCTTAGATTTGGTCTTTTGATATTGTCCCATATTTCTTGGATGTTCTGTTCATGGTTTCTTAGCAGACTTGCTGAGCTGTCTATGTTCTTTTCCAGTTGAAATACTTTGTCTTCATTGTCTGATGTTCTCTCTTCTAAGTGATCTACTCTGCTGGTAGTATTCTCAATTGAGTTTTTAAGTTGGTTTATTTTTTCCTGCATTTCTAGTATTTCTATTTGTTTGTTTTTTATTTCCTCTATCTCCCTGTGAAATTGATCTTTTACTTCCTGGATTTGTTTGTCAATGTGATCTTTCATTATCTGATTTTGCTGTCTCATGTCTTCCTTGAGACTCCAGATCATCTGAAGCATGTATATCCTGATCTCTCTATCTGACATTCCATCTGTTGCACCTATTACCTCTTCTAAAGTTGAGTTGACCTGCATTGCCTGTGGTCCTTTCTTTCCTTGTCTTTTCATACTGCTGGCGTTTCTTTCTGCTTGGTTAAACTGTTGTGTTTTGAAATTTTCCCTCTATTTATTTATATTGCTCTTGTATAGTTGAATAATCACCCTTGCAGGGCATGTAGTGGCTGTGATCCTCCTCCAATTGGTGTGATCCGTCTACCACGCTGGCAGGCCCTAGGTCTGCTCTGCTGGTCGGTCAAAGGTCCGCCTACCCAGCAGGCACGAGGGGCACCTCTATCACTCCGCAGGTTGCTGGGCCTAACCTCCCGATGGGTCGAAGGTTCGCCTAGCTTGCAGGGGGCTGCTCCCGGAGCGAGAGCTAGGCCTCCCGGGGGAGCCCGGATGGTGGAGGCCGACTGTCGGTTCAGGCGGGGCGGGCCAAGCCGCACTGGGTGCCGGCGGCTTGCAAACGCGGCTGGTATCAGCAGGACTTAACTCCTGCACCCGCTGCGGGGGCACCTTTATCGCCGAGTAGCTGCGGTCGCGTGGTTGGGAACCGGGCGGGTGGGGCCGCTTCTCCCAGGGCGAGAGCTGGGCCTCCCGGGGGAGCCCGGATGGTGGAGGACTGCCGGTTCAGGCGGGGCGGGCCAAGCCGCTCCGGGATCCCGCGGGTTGCAAAGGTGGCTGGCGTCTGCAGGACTTAACTTCTGCACCCGCCGCCGGTTCGGGCGGGGCGGGCCAAGCCGCTCAGGGTTCCTGCGAGTTGCAAAGGTGGCTGGCGTCTGCAGGACTTAACTTCTGCACCCGCCACGTGGGCACCTTTATTGCCGAGTAGCTGTGGCTGCCTGGTTAGGAACCGGGCGGGTGGGGCCGCTTTTCCCTGGGCGAGAGCTAGGCCTCCCGGGGGAGCCCATATGGTGGAGGACTGCCGGTTCGGGCGGGGCGGGCCAAGCCGCTCAGGGATCCCGCGGGTTGCAAAGGCGGTTGGCGTCTGCAGGACTTAACTTCTGCACCCGCCACGTGGGCACCTTTATTGCCTAGTAGCTGTGGCTGCCTGGTTAGGAACCGGGCGGGTAGGGCCGCTTTTCCCAGGGTGAGAGCTAGGCCTCCCAGGGGAGCCTGTATGGCGGAGGACTGCCGGTTCCGGCGGGGCGGGCCAAGCCGCTCAGGGATCCCGCGGGTTGCAAAGGTGGCTGGCGTCTGCAGGACTTAACTTCTGCACCCGCCACAAGGGCACCTTTATCTCCAAGTAGCTGAGGCCACCTGGTTAGAAACCGGGCCGGTGGGGCCGCTTCTCCCAGGGCGAGAGCTAGGCCTCCCGGGGGAGCCCGTATGGCGGAGGACTGCCGGTTCGGGTGGGGCGGGCCAAGCCACTCAGGGTGCCCGGGGGTTGCAAAGGTGACTGGCGTCTGCAGGACTTAACTTCTGCACCCGCCACGTGGGCACCTTTATTGCCGAGTAGCTGTGGCCGCCTGGTTAGGAAGCGGGCGGGTGGGACCCGAACGCACTAGACGTTCACACGGCCCTACTGCAGAATCCCCCACGCTGTGACCCTGTTAGACATCAGGTTCAGGAATGCCTTCACCACCACAGAATTTATCAGTTCAGGACCCATCTTCCTCCATCAGAGATTGACTGAACCACCAGGCCCCAGCCTTTTCTCTACTTTTGTGTCTGTTTGTCTTTTCTCAATCCGTTCACTGACCAGTTCAGGAACCTTGCCTGATGAGCTTCCTCCTGAAGGACAGAGGAGCCATCTGTGAACCAAGTGTATGCTGCCTGGAGCAAGGAGCCTTCCTGGCATGCGTGCAGCCCAGGTTCGATCCTCAGCACCACATACAAACAAAGATGTTGTGTCCGCTTGTTTCGTCCTTGCTCTCCTCCCGGATCTGTCTCTCGGTCGTGTCTGCCGAGGCGATCTCACGCTCCCGCTTGGCCAAGTCTTCCCGGAGGATGGCGTTCCTTCTCAGTAAAAGGCTCGAGCCCCACGTTGGGCGCCAAATGTCCCGTCAGGCAGGACACATCAACGTGGGCAGCGAACCTAGATGGGGAGGAATGAAGGGACAAGAGACATGAAAGGTGACAGCAAGACAAAAGTTCTGATCAAGCTGTAAACGATTTTTTTATTTATTATTAACTAAAGGGAAATACAGCAGAGCACAATATCCTCTAATTTGGAATAATATTTGCTAATTGACATGCATTTGATGTGTATCCAAAAATTCCTTTCCCAGGGTTTGTTATTGTTTTGATTTATTTCACTAGGCACAGTGGTAGTGAAGGGTTAGATAAGTTGAACTGACAAAAATATGTCTCTTGATAAAATGAATTCTGAAAACTCTATTTAATGCCTGCAAGAATATTAGCATAGAACATGTTACAAAATTTTCTGTGGAATGAGAAAAGATTGCTGAAAATGCTTGAAATATGGAATTAATGTTTGCAAGATATTTTAATGCAATTAAATATTGCCTGAGCAGAAAATTACATATATATATTTTAATATAAATATAAATATATATACACATACACATATATACACAAAAACATATATGCATGCATAATCAAATATACTTATGAAAGCAAAGTGAGAATGCCAGAGATAGGTGAGCGAGAAATGAAGGACAGAGACCAGGCAGAGATCCACACAAAGGTTTATTTATCAAAGCTGACAAATAAAGGCCATCTCTCTATGGAGTGAAGAGTGGCCCCTAGATGTTCAGGTGCTGAGCTTTTGTGAGGTAGAGGTTTGGAGTTGTAGCTGTGGAGCTGTGGGAAAGGCTTGGGGTGCCTGCATCAGGGCTATCTGTGTGTAGGGAATAGCATAGGATTGGCATAGGGTAGATGGCACATGGGGCTTTCCAGAGTCAAGGGGTGGTGTCCTCATGGAATTGGCTTAGGGTTATGGCACTATGGGGTAGCTCACCAATAGGGGTAGCGGGATTTGAGTAAGAGGAAGTACAGAAAAGTGAAACTTATAAGATGTCAGTTAACATTTAAGATGGCTTCTCAGGTATTAAATCAAGACCCTATGCTTATTATATATGCATGTGAATATATAATAAGATATAGACATATAGCAACATGTCTGCAATTTCTTGACCATCGTTTTAGTAATATCATGCTGAAATAGTAGCTTGTTTGTATGCCTAAGAATAGATGCTAAATGTAAAAAATGCTAATCTCATTTTGTTACAATACCACTATTTTTTCCTATTTTCTAGGAACATTGAACCTACTTAACCTTTTTATATTAACTGAAAGTAATGTGGGGATGAAATAAAGCAAAATTTGATTTTTACAATATTTAAATGTCTGTGATTATTTGTATTTCATTTGAGATGCATGTATAATTTCCACTAGCAATAGTGTGAATACCCTGTGTAGATGAAAAATGTTATAAATCTCTCAATTTGTATATCTATACACAGTGAAATTAATGTATATATGCATAGTACATTGTTAGAATTAAATAAAAACCCACTTGAGGATAGTAGCATCTAAAATGGTAAGGATATATGATGATTTAACAATTCTGAATAGCTCTGCAGAATTGTAAATTCTACTGTGACCAATAAATTGCCCATAGACAAAGACTTGTATTTTTTTCTTTCTTTTAACCTTCTACTTTAAAATTCTTGAAGCTTCTAAATAAAAGGAAGTAAATTTTATATAAGAATTGTCTGTGCTTAGGATTTTACTTTGAATCATAATTTTAACTCTTTTAAGCCTTATAATTAATTAATTTGATATGTTAATCACCAGAGTAATAATAGGTATTAAATATATGAGTTTGTGCATATATATATAATATATTTATATGTATGTATTTTTACATATAAATATATGTGTAGATATATGTGTGCATAGGTGTAAATATATTTATGTACAATTAATATATATGTGTATATGTGTGTGTGTGTATATATAAACATAAACACACCACATACACATATGTATGACGTGATTTGAAGGAAACATAATATGGTAGAAATGAAGAAAGCATAATATAGAAGAAATAGCTCCAAACTTGAAACCAGAAAACCTAATCTACACTACTACTACCATATACTACAGTACTACCCCTTAAATGTTTGGGTGTGTAATTTTAGATAAGATGCTTGAAAATTGTAACTTTTGAGAAATTGAATGTTTTTGAATTTTATCTCTACAATTCATTTGAACAATGGGCTTGTGAAAACCATATGACTCCCAATTTTCATTATATTATCATCCTAATTTTGATATGATCTGTTTCAACATGTGTGTTAGACAGCTTTCTGTAATTGTAACAGAATACCCGAGAAAATCAACTTATAGGAAGAAAGGATTATTTTGGCTCACATTTTCAGAAAAATGTCAGTCTACAATCACTTGACTCCATTATATCTGAACATGTGGTTGAGCAGAACATCATGGCAGGGAGCATGTGGTAGAGCAATCTTGTCACCTTCTGATGGCCAGGAAGCAGAAAACAAAAGAGAAAGGAAGGGACAGGTGACAAAATACACTCTTCTAAGGGTGCTTCTACTGACCTACTTTCGCCAAGTAGGCACTACCTCCTGAAGTTTCCAAAACCTCCCAATAGCACATTTACTGATTAATACATCAATTGACTCATCCTTCCATGAGGCAATAGTCCCCATGATGAAATAATTTCCCAGAGGTTCTGCTTCTCTATACTGCTACATTGGGGATCAGGTCTTCAGCCCATGAGCTTTTGAGGGACATTTGAGTTTTAAGCCATATCATCATGCAATAAATTTCAACTGTTTTGCCACCAAATCATTTGTTAATGAACAAAGTAGCTTGACTGATGATTTTTCTGTGTGTTGAGGAAAGACTGATTAGATGGATAGACGAATGGGTTAATGGGTTGTTGCATGAATGCATGTGAATACATGGAGACAGAAAATGTGAAGCAAAAAATCTGAGAGAGAGAGAGAGAGAGACAGAGAGACAGAGAGACAGAGAGACAGAGAGAGGGGGAGGGAGAGAGAGGGAGGGAGGAAGCACAAAATGAATCAACTCTGTTGATTTCAAAGAATATTAAAGATTCAAATATGTAGCAACTATGTTACTTTTAAATGAAAAGATGTTGTTGTTTTTTCCATCTTAGATGAACTACCATGAAGAATTTATGTATTTAGACAAAATTAAACGAGTAAAGAAGTGAACTTCTTTGTGCCTTAAAAAAAGTTAAATATCTTTTATTTTATTTTCAACAGAGAATTCTGACCAAAAGTGTTTTGGGCAATTGTTTTATATGTGTCTTTCTAAATAATGTGGCATTCAGTGCATATTAATTGTGCAAGGGAAATGTTGACACTTGTTTGCTTTCAATTTTTAGAATGATTAATTTAAAAGTTATTTGACATGTTAATTACATAAAATGATGTAAGTAGATAGTTTCAATAGTTCTATTAAAGATGTGATAAAATTTCTTTAAGAAATATAAAAATATCAATATTTTAAGGGGAAAAATTAGCTCAATGGAGACATTTTTTTTCCTCTACTGTGTTGCCAGCTAAGCAATGTTTCCTCCAATTGCCTATTTTATATATATAAAACATAAAATAATTAAATAAATGTTCAAACTAAAAATAAGGTGTATGATTAATACCTTGCTAAATAAGTGGGTTCTTCTAGATTCATGATAATGCCAGTGATAAATCCACATTTAAGTACATCTGCAAGTCTACTTTTGTTTTAATTTTACTTAGAACTTGCTTATATATGAATATAGGAGTCCAATTTTATAAAATTATGTGCACATTAATATAAGCAAAGGTTAATCAATGAATATTTTCTTAAATATATTTTAGTTGTAGATGAACACGATACCTTTATTTTATTTTATTTTTTATTTACTTTTATGTGGTGCTGAGGATTGAACCCAGTGCCTCACATATGCTAGGCAAACTCTCTGCAATGAACCACAACCCCAGTCCTCAATGAATATTTTTCAGTATATAATAAATTGAAGAGTTCAAACTCATACCCATAGTTAATGACCTTTCTAATATACAAGAAGATAAGTAATTATGATAGTTTGTATTTAAAGACATATATGTATACCCACCTGTGTGTCACCATCTTTGTTGTAGGGATTAAATAACAACTTTATTCTCCTCCCATGAAAAAAGCAGACTACCAACCTCTAATAAGGGAGATAACTAGTTATAAAGTGGTATAATAATATAATTTGGGAGCTACTGGATTTTTTTCCTGTGTTATTGCTTAATTATTCTTCCTTGCAGTTTGGCCAGTAGGAAGTATATATAGGGTATCATTTGTTGATTGAATACCATGGATGTATGGAAAAATAATTTCATCTGGACAAGTCTAACCTGATATTTTTCCCTCAGCATTATAAAATAAAAGTGACAGTAAAATATGTTAATAAAATGCCTTGGAAGGAACTGCCTATTGTGTTGTCATGTTAGTTACCGAGTTATGAATATTCCATTTGTGAAATTATGGAGTTAAAAGTTAGAGTTAAAATTATTTCTAGGGGCTTGGATTGTGGCTCAGTGGTAGAGCTCTTGCCTGGCATGTGTGAGGCCTTGGGTTCAATCCTCAGTGCTGCATATAAATAAAATAAAATAAAGGTCTATTGGCAACATAAAATAAAAATATTTTAAAACAAAAAAGTAAATCTAGGAAGTCTGATGTTGGAGAACACCGACAATATGTGTGTGTTAACCCACAGGGTAAAGGGAGGACATTTGTGTTCTTGCTGAAGTGCATGAAATATGAAAGGCCCTTCATTTCTGAAGTGCTTCCTGTGAAACATACCAGGTTGTTTTCAGAATGCTGGCTGTCTTTTGGGACAAAGCCAAATTTAAGATGAGATTTCATAGCTAAAGAAAAAAAGTAAATAAATACTGGGATTGGAAATGTTGGCTGAGATTTCTTGTCCTTGGGTTCTGCTGTTTGCACTAAGATGAACTGTTTCTTCTGTGCGCTTCCTTGCAGTTTGCAGAAAGATGAACTGTTTCTTTTGTACATTTTTTTCAGTATATCTTAATTCAGTGCTGAATTGACTAATTTGCTATCATTTCTGCTGGTTTCTGCCATTTATTAAGCCAGGTTTTAATGTTTAAGGGAATAGTAAGTGTTCTGTCAGACAACAGTAAAATACTTTCATTAAAAATGTATTACCAATATTCAGCCAGAAGTCCCCAACACCTCCTGCCATAAAACAAGTTTGATTACAGACCCTTCTTCTAAAAGACCCATTTAGCATACAGGACAAGCTGAAACATCTATATAAACACATATCAGTTCTCTTTGAATAGACATTTCGGTTATCTGGTTTAAAATGAATTGTTTACTTCAGCTCCAATTATAGGAAATGTATATCATACTTCCTAACATATTGCTAAAAGGGTTTGTGATACTATTAAATTTCAATGTAATGACTGATCTCTATTTGTGTAAGAATTATCACATATTTAAATGAGTCTACACAAAATGATTTAACTCAGCATGATAAAAAAGCTAACATATTGTCTAAATATTTTTATAAAATCTTAGTCTCAAAACTATAATCCTATCTATGTCAGAAATGACATGTTACATAAAAAACCTGTCAATTTATCCATCTGATTATAATACTAACATATTAATATTCTGGCTAGTAAATATATCATGTAATTTGGAAGCACTCTATTTATATGTCAATTAAGAAATTATGCATTCCATTCTCTCACAGGTGTAGCCAAGGACAGTATATTTAAATATATAGAAAACAGAAGGCAATAGTGAGAGATGGCAAGCCAAAGTATTATTATAATGCATGCAAATATAAAACCATGTTGATAAAAGAAAGTTAGTTTCACACAGTATGTGTCTTAGAAATCACCTTTGCATGGTAGGGTCATCTCAGGGTGGAGAGGTTAAGTGTAACCTACTGTCCTCATTGAGCCTGAAAATTTCAGCCTTGCTTTATCATGCATTGATTCATGCATTTAGTAACATGATATCTTGATATGTATTTCCCTGGAAAGCTTGGAGCTTCTAAATGTATAATATCAACAAAATTGTTGGTGTGAAGTGTCTGCATGATAGGTAGATATGTATCTGTGTAAATTATAAATATATATTGTGTATACATTTGCGAATGCCTATATAGTCTGTCGCTATGTATGTATATATATAATAGCTGTATAATATTTATACATACAAAATATGCTATTTTGTATACACTTTTTTATAATTGATTATAAAATGAATATAATAGGGGCTGGGGTTGTGGCTTAGTGGTAGAACGCTCACCTCGCATGTGTGGGGCACTGGGTTCGATCCTCAGCAACACATAAAAATAAAAGGTATTGTGTCCAACTAAAACAAAATATTACAAAAAATTAATATAATAGTAAAAAACATATTTTGTATATATGGATATAAATTTGGATAGGTATACACAGTCATTTCTTTGTCATGTTATTTACCCTGGATAAATATCTTTTACTTATTGGTCAGATGATTATAAGTAAAAGATGAATAATTTAAAAATGTGTGCTTGCTTAGAACTGGAAGTTAATAATACAAGGAAACCATGCATGGTAAGATGGTAAAGAGTTCCTCAGGTTTGCAATAAGTTCAAGCTGTGCTTAAAAAAAAAATAAATCCCTATGGGTACAATCCTGAAAGACTGTATCCCATAGTGATTTAGAGCAAGAACATTGGAGTGAAGTAGGCTAATACTCTGGCCCTTGTTGTGGGACTTTTATTTCATTTGGCATGTGGCATTTTTTGCACTGAAAATTTCCATGACTCTAGTAAGTAGTATATTGACATAGATATTACATAATTATTTTAAGGATCAAATGAGCTACCACATTATTAAAAATCAATGAAAAATTTTAAGCACTCTTTGAATTATTCTGTGCATTTTCTTATTTTGTTGTATATATTTGAGGTATAGGCCTTGATATTTTTATATTCATATACATATACTGAACTTTTTACAGTTAAATTCTATGTGTATATGTGTGTAAGAACATCTAAAATATACTCTCTAAGCAGTTTTCAGCATACAATACAAAATTAATTATTGTACTCATGCTGCACATTACAGCTGTAGACTTGCTTATCCTACATAACTGCAAATTTGTTCCCTTTGACCTATATCTCCCCATCTCCTCACTAGGCACTGTTTTTGTTCTGTCTGCATCTATGAGTCTGGCTTTTTAGATTCCACCAATAAGTGGGATTGTATAAGTATTTTTCCTCCTGTGTCTGGCCTATTTCATTTGGTATCATGTCCTCCAGATTCATTATTTTATTAGATAACATTTATTGAGAAATTACCTATTTAATTTCAGTGAGTTATTTACAGTTTGCACTTAGTACATGTAATGATCTTTACAGATAGATATTAGTTTTCTTGGATTTTCACAGAGGATGAATGTGGGGCTTAGAATTTGAATAGCTCACACAAGGTCATAGACTTAACGAGTGGCAGAATCAGAATATGAAATCAATCAATCTGCACTTAGAACGATTATGTTTAACCAATATGGTGTGGACAACCAGTAAAGGTTAGCCACAGTGCTTATCCGTATCATTGTTGTATGTGTATGAAAAATGTCCTTGCTATTCCCTAGGACTTAACATTAGTTCTTCAGGAAACATTTCTCCTTCTCCTCAGTTCACAGATTCATGTCCCTAAATGTTCTAAAAATATCAATGAGTGTATCACTATACAAGGTAATAAAACCCCTGTTCAAAAAGTGGAGCAGAGGGGGGCCACAAGGGGAGAAAGAAATAAAATGAAAAGAAAAAGGAATTCAGATTATAGTTTTGATTCCTGTATGCTCTGTAAACGGGCCTTCAAAGTTTTTTCTTGATTTTACCTCCTATTATTCACAAATGCATTCTTCAAACTATGAATTCCTAAAGATCTTGGGATATAAGACATTCCGTGCATTAGCCTGTCCTGCAAAAATGCTTTTGTTCCTATTATATTGTCCTCCCCTGGCTGTCCCTACAATAACACTTTGATGTACTATTCATCATTTCCATGTGGAAGTGACTGTGTTCCTGCTCAGTTATCATGCTGCTTCTGTACAGTGTGTTCCAGTAATAAATAAAGTGCATGTTTTACGTGTATGTTATTCAAATACATAAGTCTCTGTGGCATATTTCCAGAGGTCATGGCAGAGTATTTATGTTATTGTTTAATGGTAACACTCACTTCTTTCTAGGAGCAATTTTTGATGAATCTGCCAAAAAGGATGATGAGGTGTTTCGCACGGCAGTTGGTGACCTAAACCAGAATGAGGAAATCTTACAGACTGAGAAAATCACATTTTCAGTGACATTTGTTGATGGCAACAACCCTTTTCAAGCAGTTCAAGAAGGTAAGTTCCATTGTTTGTTTTTGTTGTTTAATTTAAATAGCAATGAAATGAGCCTCACAAAAGGCCATCCAAAATGAACATCAGTTTTGCATCTTTGCTACCAACTGTGGTGTTGCTTTCCTCCTAGAGTGCTGTTTTGTAAATGTTAATGCTGCATTCCACTTTCATCAGAATTTAGAAAGTTGTGTGTGTGTGTTTTTTTTTTAAATTGAACTATCATATGAAAATAGGCATAATTATTTACAAAGTTTTGTGCCATTTTTATGACTTTGATGTAAATGAAACATACTTTTAAAATATGACTGTCAGTATTTTTACTTTGGTCTTCTCTGAGATAACTACCACCTTGAGTGTTGTTACAACTTGCAATGACATTTCCAGTGTACTCATGACAAATGCATTGCTACAAGGAAAAACTTTAGATGCTGCATACAAATCAAAGGCTTTGTGCTGGGTTCCTAACATATTGACCTAGGCTATACTTTTTTTTTCCTTCTACAGTTTTCAAATATTAAAGAATTTTCATCTATTTTCTCTGTAAGTGAGTGAATTAAAAGTTTTCAATGTATATACAAACTTTTTGTTTTATTGGAATGGTCATTCCAATTAATGAAAATTTTGACTGAAACATCTTATACTAGTGGAATTCTCTGTTTGATACTGTTAAGAATCCAATTAATTGTTTAGCTACCTCTTCAGTAAAGTGCTTATTGTATACGAAATTATTTGTTTCTAATTGATGTGGTCTGAATGTGTTCTTGCACAAAATTTTATATGGACACCTAGTTCCTGTGTGGTGGTATTAAGAGGTGGATTATTTGGATGGTTGTTAAGTCCTAAGGGTGCTGTCCTCATGAGTGGTGTAACTGCCTTCACAAAAGAGGCCCAAGGGAGATTTTTGTCCTTCTGCCATTAGAGGATACAGCCAGAAGTTATTATTTATGAATAGGAAATGTACCTCACCAGACATCAAACCTATTGATCCCATGATCTAGAACTTCCAGCCTCCGGAACAGTAAGCAATAATTTCTGTTATTACAAATTACCCAGTATAGGGTGTTTTGTTATTATCAATACAGAATAAGTCACTAATCTGTTTTATATTTTATTGTGATTCTATAGTTAGATTAAGGATAATGGATGCAAATTCATTTAATCAATTAGTTTTATCAAAAATTCAAATATGATTTGGCAATAGAAAAGGAAAATATCACACTTTCTATGGTAAAATTTGGCAGAGAATTTATTTCTTTTGAGTCAAACATTGAAGGGGTATGAAAATTAAACCTAATTGTCTTAAAAATATGTTCTTATCATCTTCAATTATATCTGTTTGATATGTAGATAACTTTCATTAGACTACATTTTGATCAGTAGCACTGGCTATTCTTAAAATTTATGTTTACTTCTGTCAGAGAATAAATACAATGATTTGTGGTCTAAAGAATTTTTCTTATTAATTGTATGGAGTGAAACAAATATTATTTTGTGAAGTTAACAGAGTTGTTTTTAAAAAGTCATCTTTACAACCAATAGGAAAATATAGCTTTAAAATATGATGAAATTTTAAATTTTAATGAGTAATATCAGAGCCAAAAATAGATTAAATAAATAAATATGCAGTAATTTGTATTTTAAAATCAAAATTACCCTGGGAATTTGGAGATTCAAATAATCAATATGTTGATAAATTTTCTATGGAAACATTTAGAAGTTGTCCAGATTACTGCTAGAAGTCATAATGCGATCTGCAAAATAATAGAGTTTAAAGAAGACAAATGATAATTTAAAATATATGTATTCTCTGGGAAGCATGATGTTAATTTTTATGTCATTCCTATGATTTCTTTCTAAACCATACTTATTTTAAATGAACAAAATGAGAGCAGGGAAATCATTAGGACTCATTGATATATCTTCTGATTACATATTAGTTTTAGCGTCTCTTCAAATGGCTAAAAATCCATGGTTTTAAAAATCTGCCTTGACTGTAAAAGTAGTAGAAGGTAAAAAAAATGAAGGCAGCACAACAGGTAGAAGGGAATTATAAAATCAGAATAAATTTGTTCCTTACGCTTTTTTTAGACTATGATTTAAAAAGTGAAGATAATCTTTAAAAAAATTATTTTTTACATGTTGTTTTATGTAACCATCCTACTGCCAGTTACATTCTAGAAACAAAAATCTCTCTCAAAAGAAAGATGTGGGTTGGAAAGAAGTTGGGGCACTAAAAGTAGATTGAGACAGGGAATGTTTTCCAGATAGAGACCACTAGATACTTGTGGAGAAGGAAGAGTGACAGCTTGCCTGATGGCTTCTAGTACTAATAAGATGTTCTGGAAGAGTTGGTTTGATAGTTTGCTCTGAGTAATGAACCTGAAATAAGTTCTGGGCAGCTATGGAGATCATTTGTTTCCCCACTAAGTAGCAAGAAGGATTTTGCTTAAGTTGTGAAGTAAAAAAAATAATAATAATTATTATTATTTTAGAGCTTTTTTGGTAACACACTGGTTTGGAAAGAAAATGTTCAGTTTAAAATAGAACAAGAAACAATTGAAAATTACTATTTTTTAAAATGTTTTGAGGAAGTAATTTAGGAGATAATCTTAATCACCCAAGATTGTCAATTTGCCTAAGATCACATCTTTACTGTAACACAATTAAAATCTACAAAGGAAACAGTGTTACAAAAAAAATCAGCTTCTTTAAATTTCTTTTAATTCCAAGGAGAAACAAAAGGTTCAAGGATATAACTATAACTAAGTGTTTACACATAAAACATGTCTAATGAACTTATAGAAAATTCAAGGTTTTGGTTTTTCTACTTATTTGAACTTGAGAGACAGATACTTGAACAAACAGCATGATCAAACATGTAGATATTTGGTGATAATAACAATAAATATTAAGGATCAGTGAAAAGAAAGATAAAAAACTTAGTCATCTGAAATTCTGGATTCAGTTTATGGTTAGAATTTCTTCTGACCATCCATATTTAATTTTCTACAATCATTAAATAAAAGGGAGATATTTACCAGTTAACATCCTACTTAAACCAAGGACAGGATTGATGTTATAAAATTTTTTACAGCTTGCTTACAGTATATTTTGAATAATGATAGTTCTCACAGATGAGTATCTAGAAAGTGATGTTTCTGTTAAAATACAATTCTATTTTTTTTATTGGTTGTTCACAACATTACAAAGCTCATGACATATCATATTTCATACATTAGATTGAAGTGGGTTATGAACTCCTAATTTTACCCCAAATGCAGATTGCAGAATCACGTCGGTTACACATCCACAATTTTACATAATACAATTCTAATGTTCCATGCTCTGGAGGTTTCTTTCTTTCTCTAAAACATATATGAAAAATGGAAAAAAGGGAATAATTTGAGTTATTTTCAAAGTTATAAGGTTAGTAACTGTAAAGGTGGAAAATTATTTGAATACTCTCACCATATGGATGAAGTAATTGAGAATCAGAGAAGTTAAGTAATATTCATGAGTATTTTTATGGCCACTATGGAAGTATGTAGCAGAAAAGAACTAAAACAAGAGCTTCAGACCACTGGTCCAATATTTTTCTTGCTACATTTGTTATCCAACTCCCTCCTAGACACACACATTATAATTTGTTCTCAAACTTGAATACACACACATACATCCTCATGAGATAACAGCATGTTCTAGGATTTGAGTGTTTTGAGGAATGGAATGGATAGACAGTTTATATGTGTTGATATTTATTCGATGCAAACATTTTTATGTTCATGGCATATAACACTAGAAAATTTTCAATCTGGGTGATAAACACCAGTAATCAAAATATGTAAATCATTTTTGTTCTTTCAGCTTTGGATTTCTTTATCTGTAAAAGATGAATTCAGAACATAAGTGCACTTTTAAGGCACTTTCATCTCTGGTTTTGTGATTTTTAGAATGCATTTGCTGAATTAGAAACATATAGAAATGGTTATTATTTAGTTTATCATTAGGGAAGGTTTCACATTGCTGAAATTGCTCATAGTTTTTCTGTGACTGACTATAAAATAAATTAAAAAGATGTATGATGCCTATCTTTTGTTTTGCTATTTCATCAGCCTAGTCACCACAATGAAAATAACTCATTAGTATCACCAGAATAAAGAAAAGGCCTTTTTCTAGTTCAGTGGACCTAGACCAACTTAGTTATTGCTAGATTTATTTTTTCATTTCTCTCTTATAGATCGTTTCCTTTGTGGTATCCATATAGTATATTTAGCATAGATATAAAATGTTTGGTGTAAAAGACACCGTGGACTCTACTGAGTTATTAGTTATTGCTAGATTTCTTTTTTCATTTCTCTCTTATAGATCGTTTCCTTTGTGGTATCCATATAGTATATATAGCATAAATATATAAATGTATGGTGTAAAAAACACTGTGGACTCTACTGAGCAGTAGCAATTGGTTATTTGTTAGGGCTTTTCTGGAACCAACATACCCTGGCCCATGGAAGGTGAGAATTTATAAGAAAGCCAAATCTAGAAAAGTGAAGAGAGTGCATTTGTAATAGTGTCAGGTTGGAAGGTGAAGACAGAATGAATCCAATGTAATCTTACATGAACTAAATTCATCAGGAAGAATATAAAATATCATGCAGTGTTATTTAATGGTAAAATTCAGCTAAACATTTTGGAATAATTGCTCTTATTTTAGAAAAACACCTAAAATTGCAATGCATAATATGTATTAAGGCAGAAGTCACAAATGATATTATTTGAAAGAAAATATATCATAATTATATTTCTTTATGTTTTATGAATAATGTTGGTATAATTAGCCATGCCAGGCATATGAAAATTGTCCAGTGCTTCTAAAATATTAAAATTTGAATTATCATATTGAAGTATAAGGCATTGAATAAAACTCCATGGAGAAATCTAGGGATGATGGGCATTCTCAGTTGGATTTGACTCAGATTTCTTCCAAAATGAAATGATTGTAATTTTATGAAGTACACTTGTACAACAATGAAATTGTTTCCATTTTTTATTTATGACACCACTCTCACTTGTTTATAGTCATATTTAAAAGACACATATATCCATTTTATATGTGAATGTGGGATGACAGGCAAATAGCAGAGCTAGAAACAATGTAAGGAAATCTGGCTAGAAAAAAGCACTCCTCCAAACTCATCACCATCCATTGTGAGTATTTCTGGTGCCATTGGCTAAATCTGAATAGTCTCGTTCAAAGAGGAAATAAATGTAAAAGAATGATTTATGTGTCTGCACTACTTGATACTTTATTGCAGGGCTTAGTCTCATAATTTATATTCCTCTCTGCTTTAGTAGGAAATTTTACTGTGGTACAAATCTGCTAATTCTAAAATTCTTAAATTGGTGTCTGCATTTTCCTAGCTTAAGAATACAGTGTTTATGTCTCTTCATTCTCTGTGTTTTTGGGCCAATTTTAATAATGCAAACTCTAGTTTCTTTTCTGAATTGTCTGATAATAAACTAAGTTGGAGAATTTAGTGATACCAGAGTCCAAACAAAAAGATCAGGTAGGTTCAATTTTACTAATTCAATTATTTGCTTCTCTGTTTACTTTTTTATTTTTTCTTTCTTTTCCCACATCAAAGTTAGTTAAGCTTTGAGCCTTAGTGTCTAGCCCCAATGTTCTTGTAAGTCCTCCTCAGATACATATGTGTAGTGTAGAAGGAATAAACTAAGCAATTAACTTGCCTTTTCCAAATACTTGCACATTAAGAGGGATTTGAAATGTCTATTGGGCAACTGGACTACCTATTTTCCCCATGGGTCTGGGATATTTAGCTTGGGCATTTCCCTAGCAATCTCTTGAGAAGTCCTTTATTACTTTTTCTCCCTGTCAGCCACATTTCCACAACTGATCAATAAAGTCTGGAATCCACATCTGCCTCAAGTGTGAACGTTAGTACTCATTATCAATGTAGTATTAAAGTATAAATAATTCTACATCTGTTAGAGACAAAACCAACATGCATTCCTTTAAACATCTCACATAAGCCCTTTCCATTGAAGATTTGCACTGTAGAGGAATTAAGATATTATATATTTGGAATTTAATTTTGACCATACTCATTCAAATCCCTGTATCTAAGAACTTTGTAAATGCCCTGTCTTCTTCCAAGATTGGTTTAACCACAATGAGGGACAATAAAAGAAATAAAGGACACAGTGTATGATGGAGCAAACACTAAAGTGTGCCCAAGGAAAGGTGTAGAATTTTAAAGTTTGAAAAGACATGCTGTTGTCTTCAATATATACCTTGAATTTTAAAATATGTTCATACTAGAAAGGCACAGGTTGTTCCAGCTTTTTAAAATTTTATTTTAAAAAGAGAAGGGTAATTTTTTTCTTAAAGAAATTAATTACTTTTCTCTTTAAGAAAATACAAACATAAATACAAATTGCATAGACTAATTATTTTTTATGTCTTTTTTGCTGTTCTTCTGTATTTGTAAGCCTTTCTCTTGTCTCTTTCAATACCACACTCTTAATAGGTCTCTAATACCATGACTAGACTGAAATTCAGATGTTTATAGACCTCTGTATCATAATTTTATAGTCTTTTTGCTTCGAAGCCATTTATTTCACTATCTACAGTTGTGTACCGTTATTTAAGTTCAGTCATAAAATATATATATTTAGCAATATGTGCTGCCCTGGATCTTGTTTTACTTAGAAGAATCTTTAATACCTTTCTTTGGAAGTTCTTTTTAAAGGAAGTAAAGATTTGTTCTTTTGTTGGTCCTAAAGTGTTTTTTTCTCCTACCAATTACTTTATAATAATAACAATAAAAATAAACACTTTCTTCTCTATAAATACAGAATATGATTATGGTAACATAATTCAGTTTTTAATCAGTCTTGTATGATACTGACTCAATAAAAGAAGTACTATATGTCTTGAAGTAACTCTGAATATATGGTTTATTAGATTAAAAATCACATTTACCTACCCTCTGCAGTTGTAATGAGAGTTCATTGGGTTGTCATGAAAATAGTTTAAGTTCATGTGGACAAATGACTTTACTATTTCTGACTATTATCAGTATTGTTGAATTCCAAAACTCTAATGATCCAGTTTTTTGCTTAGTTTGAAAACAAAGAATAATCTTAATTATTTTCACATTTAACACCTAGTTTGATGCAACTTTGAAAGTTTTGTTGAATTTGTGGGATTCATACTATTTACAGTTTTCTGTACTCTTAAAAAATGCTGGATTATCTTGTAGTTTTCAAAATAATATTCATTGGAACAATCACTTTAGAAAGGAGTGCATAAAATACTAATGTGCAATAGGAAATTGCATATTCTAGGAGAAACGATGATTCACAAGCACTTTTGCATGGCCTATTCTATTCATCCTTAAGCTGTTTTCTCTGTGCAATGCTGTGTTCCCATTAGCCACTCCACAGTCTTTCATGGTTATCTTGACCTTTATTCTATTATCCTATGTGTGGTTCTGATCTGTGTGTACCTACTCCTTTTACACAATGTACTGCTGTTTTTACATTATATTCTATCTCCCTTTAATCCTTGATGTCCATATTGTAGTATAAACACACAAGATGTATATATTTGGTTTAATACATACATGGTTCATTGGATTAAATAGATGCCTGTATTTGAATCTGTTCTCTATACACTTTTCTTTGATCCCTTGATCAAACTTAATTTCTCTGAGCTTTAGCTTCTTCAGATGGAAGATGGGAATGAATATACACTCCATGGGGTCATTGCATAATGACTATATGGGGGCCATACTTGTTGTAGGTAGGTGTATTCCTTTACTAATCAGAATACATCTTAATAATAGTGGGATACATAATGATTTAGTACCATTTCATGCCTCCATCAGTATATTTCCATCTCTCTCTGATATTTCCTTCTCAGATATCCTGTACTTCTTGTATTGGTGGTTCCCATGGATACTTCTCAGTATAACTTATTATCTATCTAGTTACCATCATAGTTTTGCGCAGCTGGATCTTTCCTCATCAAGATTCTGAATGCTGTGGTTGTAAAATTATTATAGAATGCAATGCTTTTGCTCTTTTTCCCCTCTTTTCCTGAGCTAGTTCTGCTAGTCAGCACAGGAAGATGAGAAGTATATTTGTAGTGTAATTTATTTTGCAAATAATAGTGATGTTGTAACATATGTACTTAGTGTTGGGAGGATTTAAAATACCTTGTTACAATTTCTGGGAAGAGAGAAAGCCTGTGGAGACCAAATTAAAGCTTTCTGATGATTTGTGTAGGCTTAACACAATCAGTGAAGTAAATAAGGCACTGAGTCATAACTAAATGGGATTCAGTTGTAGAGAAGCATAATGTTGTAGAAGAGTGATATATATGAAGGTCAAATATAGAAATGAATTCAAGGAAAGCTTTATGCTTTGAGAGATACATCATCTCTGGTATTTGAGTTTATTTCTGACATGATTGTTTAAAAGGTTATCCTTCTATGTTTTGCACATTTTCATTCTGACTACACATGGTCAAATATTAACTCTAAAAACTTGGTCACTGGTTTCCATGAATTTCTAGTACTGTCTTTTTCAATAACATTATATTATGTTATTTTCTGAAGAATTCATGTCTCATTTCAAAATATATTTGCTTTTTTGTTTTGTTGATAAATTAACAAAACATGATGTTGAGATTGCCTTATATTCGATAAGTTGTGTTATCGAATATAAAAATATAAAAACTAAAAAGTGTCTATTACATATGAAAGATATGATCCAAGGTGGAAAATAAACATCATTTCTCAGAATGTATGGAGAGTGCAAAGCAGCTGTTCAAATCAAAGTGAGAAACAATCCCAAAAAAGGATTATTATTTAATAGTTTTAATATGAATTTATAAATATTTTTGTACTCTTGAATATACATTTATATAATGTCAAACAGAATACTTCAAGGTGGTTCTCCATATTCATTCATATCATTAAAAGGAAAGCTCAGGTGAGATGAAGTCAATGGGGGATTAAAAAAAAAAGTAGCAAAGGACACATTCTTAAAAGTCAAAGAATAAAAAGATGACTTATTAGCCCATTCCACCTGCTCCCAAATTCTTTTCTCATTCTGATGTTATTATTTATTCAGTTAGATTCAGTGTTTAGAGTTATTATTTCCATATTTTATACAGTTTTGAATTCTTTTGATTTTGCCAAGTTCAAAGGAGTTTTGTCTCTATATTTATCATTTATTAACTAATATATATGTATATATGCATATTTCTATTTTACATGCCATATGTACATATGCCATATTTCTATGCATATACCGTGTGTGTATGCCATATATGCATAAGTATATAAATGTTCATGGAGTATATATATATGTGTGTGTGCATATGAATGCATATAAAAAATTAGTTAACGAAGAACACTTTTGATCTTTCTTTCGATGCTGATGACTGCTTTTCAAGGAGCAATGTAAAAACCTTATTTATTATTTGTGTCAAAACAGAAAAGGGCAGGTTATATGTCAAACCACCAGTTGTTAGCTTACTCAAAATTCATGCCGTAGTCCTGAGTGAGCACAGAATGAATATATCACCAGTTTACACTTTCTTTCTTTGGAAAGCACTTAAAACTTAAGTATGGAAACAGTAGGTCAAATGAAACAAAAACTAGGGATTACCAAAAATTTTAAATTTTAAATGTTTGCTTATTTGTAAGATGATTTTTGATGCACTGAAATATACTAGATTGGTTTATACAGATGAATGAAACAACAAAATAATACTATACTTATAAATAAAAGGAAAATATCATGTGACTTAATAGGAGGGATACGTGTAGGGGTTAATAATGATGGGATGATCATGAAAGTTAAAAAAAATATTTTTTCAGCAAAAAAGTCAGGTTGTATAGCAGCCAGTCTTGAAAAGAGAAGAGGGAGCAGCATTCCAGGGTATTGTATATGGGAAAATTGTTTGGAGACAGCATTGCTGTGTTTGAAGGACAAGATTATCTTTTGAACACCAGAGTGTTAATTTTGATTCATTAACAAATGTTTATTTCTATCATCAAAGTCATTTTTACTGGGTAATAATATTATTCATGAATTTGTTCCCCAAATCAGCTTCAGTTTTTCATGCTCCCTTTGGAAAAGGAAGATACTCCAAAGGGAAGCCTAATGGTCTTGCATGTGGGGCTTATGAGGTATGCATTTCTCTTTATTGAAATCTATTTGTATTTTAAATTTACCTCTGTAACTCTAATTTTGAACATAGTTTTAAAAAAACATTGGGCTGTTCAAGTAAGGGTTATTTTTCGCCAGGAGAGAGAAACAAAAATACAGCAAATTAAAGAATGAATTTTCCTCCATTTTCCTGGTCTTTTAATACAGAGTAGTGCACAGAGATATATTAATATTGAACCCTGGGAAAGAAATCTCATTTTGTGGATTTTATATTTGCAATTTGCTATACATCCTAACAGAAGGCCTTGTTTGAAAAATCCAACAATGTGAAGTAACATTTACTTATTTATAACTTACTATGTCCCATGAGCTATTAAAAGTGCCTTGGTTTTTGTCTACATAATCTTTATACTACCTTATGACTTGTAAGGCAGTTACTATACTTATTAGCTTTTCACAGAAGAGAAAGATAAGGAGCAGTTTGGTTAGTCTAACTTGTCACACCAGGAACCTTTGGAAAGGTATTGGGAACACTGGTTTATCTCTAGGTCTGCTACGTGGGAGTCACTGACATATCAGTGGATGTGTATTTTCTGCCTTTTTCATGTATCTCAAACAAAAGGGATGCTTTCCCCAAAAGCACTGCAGTGTTGTCCACATCACTCTCTGGTTTTATACTTCAGTAATTCCTCCCCTCTCTATCCTTTGGCCTAGGACCCATCTGACTTAGGACTAGCTCTGGACTCTTGTACTATCCCTCATTTTTCTTCTGTACCTCTCTCTTACCTGCATAACCCATACCTTTGTAGAAGAAGCACTTTTCTCAAAATATCCTGGTTTGGATTGTCACTATTCCCTGCAGAGATTTTAAGTGATTTCATTCTTTAACTGAAATACAATCATTTCCTTCTATTGCCTTCTGTCTCTAATAAGCTGAAGTCTTTATGTTCATAGTTTTTTTGTTTGTTTGTTTATTTGTTTGTTTCATTTTGTTTTGTTTTCCTCACTAAAACTAAATTCATGCAATGGTTGACTTGATGTTAGAAATGCTGAGAGTCAGAATCCCTTTAAAAAGGCACTGGATCTGACCAGAAACAGCTGATTTCTGAATAGCCATCCCATAATATAGTTGAATGGCTTTTCATTAAGAGGGCATCATTATTTTTAGTTATGTTAATAAGACAAGTGGAAAGAACTTTATGAATGTTAATGCTCCAGTTATATATTTAAAATGTCTCTTTTTAAAAACCTTATACTTTAATTAAAGAAGTTGATGGATCGGTTGTTCACAAATGCTTGAATATTTTACCTCATTTTCTACAGGGTAAAATTTTTTCTATATCTTCCTTTATTCCATTCTTTTAGTAGTGCTTTATTTAAAAACAAACAAATAAAGCTAGACTTCTTCCCAAGTCAGTGAAGGGAAAAAGAAACAAGTCACTTAAAAAATTGCACAGAAAGGTTTTCTGTTACCTTATAGCTTTTTGTTATCTATGACCAGAATAGTGAAGAGAAACTAATATGTTATCTTTTGATTTTCCAGACCCATAGTTTAATATGTGATAATGAACAGCAAACAGACAAACCCCAGAAAACAGAGCAAGAGGAAGAATAGGAAAGTTCTTGGAAAGCATGACTAGCATTATAAGGTGATTACTTCACACATCCAAATTTTCACTGTCTCAGTACAAGACACTATTGTACAGTTAAGGAAGCATATGGAAGCACTCCATCTTCAAAGAACTTTGAAAAAAATAACAAAGTGAAATATATGTCTACAGACAATGAGATTGTGAGAGGATATATGTATATAGATTTGTGTGTGTATACATACATATATATATATATATGTATATATGTGTATATATATATATATATATATATATATATATATATAGAGAGAGAGAGAGAGAGAGAGAGAGAGAGAGAGCATGTACACGTGTCAACTGGGGTTGTAGTAGACTGAGGATGGAAACTTGTTGCCACAAGAACACAAACTTAACTCTTCTCTCATAGTCTGTATCCTGTTCTCAACTTTACTTGCCCCTCTTTCCAAGACCAATGGAGCTATAGTGATTTTAGCATGGAGAGAATCATGGTAGAGCAAGTAAAATTAAACACTAGTAAAGATATTAATTAAGAAATTGTCTTTGATATAACAACAACTCATTTTCATTTCTTTGAAAATGTGGCCAAAGTAAGGAAAATGATTTGAACTAAAAGATACCACTTCAAAGTTTCAATGCCTTCACTGTGTTTTAAGAGCAAGTGATATTTTAAAAATAACTATCCCACATCTTTAGCAGAGGAATTGCTTTTCACATTGAAGAAAGAGATAAGTTCCCAAGTTTTATAATATAAAAAGTGTTATACATATGCATTAACTAATGCTCTGAAAGAGTTTTTTTTACTACACATTTGGCATTGTGTGCTATAACTCATGGTCATGGCTGTAAGTTCTTACATGAATACACGGATTGTTTCCTAGATGAGATTGCCAAAAAAATGATGATTATATATATATATATATATATATATATATATATATATATATATATTATTGTTCCTTTAAATGCACTATGATATCTATTTTTTAATTAATGTTTTAACATGACAGTATTTTTGTTGGTCTGATTACCTCAAGTGGCCAATGTGGCTTGTTGACTCTATAATCTGAAAATTAGCCACTGTTTGTTAATCACTGATTCATTTATTCTTTCATCTACATAGATATTATTGAGAGCTTATGATTTGAAAAATACTGTGAATGTGCAAAGAAATGCTAAGATGTATCAGTGTGGTTACTAGCATAAGAATCTTATGTTTAGCAAGTGACAGATATCAATAACATCATTGCAGAACCTAAATGACCAAGATACAAAATACAGTAAGTAATAAAGTCTTCAAAGGGCATTCCATTCTCATCCTCTCTCATTATGTGTATAAAACAAAATGTTATAGGTTTTGAAGATACTATGTGTCTGTACTGCTGCTCTCCTTCCTTCACACAAACAGAAGGAATTTTTCTAACCTATCTATTCAGTGAATCCCCACTGTACAGTACTGAGCATAACAGTTCATTTGAAATCAACTAACACCATCTCAGTCTTGTTGGTAATCTTGCTCTTTAGCTGTCATATCTATGTTGGTTCATCCAATTGATTAAACAAATATTTGTTGTGTTTCTATGTGCCACAGATTAATCTGGGAATTCATGGTTTACCTGCAAAAAAACAATATCCTGCCTGGTGCATGCCTGTGATCCCTGTGGCTTGGGAGGCTGAGGCAGGAAGATTGAGAGTGCAAACCCAGCCTCTGCAATAGTGAGGCGCTAAGACGCTGTCTCTTAAAAAAAGATATAGTAGGGCTGGGGATGTGGCTCAGTGGTCAAATGTCCCTGAGTCCAATTCCTGACATGCCACCCCCCCCCAAAAAAAAAAAAACACTCCAATATCCTTTTGTCATGTGTAGGATGAGAGAACAGCAAATAATAAATACAATTTCAGGTTGAAGAATTAGTTTACAAATGGAAAAGCTTACTGGTGATAGAAATGATGGAGATGGGATGCCATTTCAAATAGAATGGTCAGGAAAGTAGCTGAGAAAATGACTTTTAAACAGAGACCTGAAAGATGAAAGGTAGCAAGTGCTGTGGACATATATGGGAAGGAATTCATGCAAAGAGTTCTGACATTGATTCACTCTAGTTCTTCTTCATGACCACATTTTTATCTTATGAATTATGTACTTGTAACTAATCACACCTTTGGGTATGCTCATTAATTATGCAATCATCATACCTTTGAGCATACATGTATGCATATTCTGGCCAGTACTTGTACTCACTAATATCTTTTGGGTTGTCAGTGTTCCAGTAACTGAACACAAAACTCAAATCAACATAATTATATTTACCTCTCCAAACATCTCAGTATGTGAAGCAAAGGCCTCCCACAGCTCCTGCCTACCCTAGTGAAGATTTCCAGTTTTGAGGGCCCAGACATGGCACTTTTGTGTTTGCCCATTGTCTTCTCCTCTTCCCTTAACTTTCTCTTTCCCCTCCTCCTCTTCATATCAATTTTGAGGTATAATTTAAGACACAATAAAATTAATATTATAATTGCATAATTTAATTATTGGAATAAATTTATAGCATTTTGCAATTATCCAGTTTTACAACAATTTTCATCACTCAAGCCTGTTTATAGTCCATCAGTTTTTGGTCACATACTACCTCCAGCCAACAACAAATCGCTTTTCTTAGATTTGTCTCTTCTGGCTATTTCATTCAAATGAAATCTGATAATATGTAGTCTTCTGTGTTATGTATCTTTTGCTTAGAATTGATTTTTGATGTTCATTCATTGCAAAGCATGTGTCAAGAATTTTTTTTTCTTTAATTATGTATAGTGTTCCATTGTAGGGATACATAACTTTCTTTTTAATGCAAAAGTTAAGGAACTTTGCATTATTTTGATTATTATTTTTTTTTTGCTATTAGGAAAAATGATGCTATGGATATTTATGTAAAAGCCTTTGTGTACATGTATATATTTAATTTTGTGTCTTAGTCTGATTGAGCTGCCGTAACAAAAGGCCAGAGACTGGATACCTTAAACAACAGGAATCTATTTTTCTCATAGTTCTGAATGCTGGGAAGTCCAACATCAAGGCGCCAATAGGGTGAAGAGTCTGGTGAAAGCTGTTCTTTTTGGGTTAGAGATGAACACCTTCTCAGCCTGTGTGGATGTGATTTCGTCTTTGGGTGCAAAACAATAATGTGCTTGGGCTCTGTGACCTCTCTTGTTTAGGAATACTAACCCTACAGGATAAAGGCCCTCATGTTTTTTTTTTTTTTTTGTTTTGTTTTTCTTATTGGTTGTTCACAACATACAAAGCTCTTGACATATCATATTTCATACATTAGAATCAAGTGGGTTATGAACTCCCATTTTTACCCCAAATACAGATTGCAGAATCACATTGGTTACACTTCCACATTTTTACATACTGCCATATTAGTGACTGTTGTATTCTGCTACCTTTCCTATCCTCTACTACCCCCCCTCCCCTCCCCTCCCATCTTCTCTCTCTACCCCATCTACTGTAATTCATTTCCCTCCATGTTTGTTATCCCATTCCCCTCACAACCTCTTATATGTAATTTTGTATAACAATGAGGGTCTCCCTCCATTTCCATGCAATTTCCCTTTTTTTCTCCCTTTCCCTCCCACCTCATGTCTCTGTTTAATGTTAATCTTTTCTTCCTGCTCTTCCTCCCTGCTCTGTTCTTAGTTGCTCTCATTATATCATGTTTATAACTTGACTGAACCTTATTTATCATCTTCAAATGCAGTTACCAAGGGGGAGAGTGCTTCAACAGATGAGATTTTTTTTAATGGGGGTAAAAATACTTATTTATGATCTTTTTCCAGGGTATCTATCTAGGAGGAAATTGCTTAGTTTTATTAATGTTTACCTTCTAAAGTAACTGCACAATGGTTTTCCAAAGTGGGTATACTGTGTCACATAATACATAATACTTTTGTTATTTACTTCACATCCTTGCAATTATGTAAAATGTGTGAACTTCTATCTCATTAAAATTTTAATTTATATTTCCCTGATGATTTACAATGTTTGATTTCTTTTCCTATTCTCCTTGATATCTGTATAATTCTTTGATGAAGTGTGCAAATTATGTTCCTTTTTTAAATTTTTTTTTCATTTTATTATTTAGTTTTCTATATTACATAAATAGTCTGGACAGAAGTTTTTTTTATCAGATATATAATTTGAAATATTTTAATAAGATTGTTTTTTCTTCTTTTCTATTTTCTCAATAATGTATTTTAAAATGCAAATTTTAAAATTTTTGTTTAAGTCTAGTATATTGTTTTTCTTTTAATGACCTAGTTTTGGCATTGTATCAGAGAACTTCCTGAATAATCTAAGTTCATTAATATTTTTATTTTCTTCTAAAAATCTTATATATTTATTTCTTTAGTTCTATAAGCAATTTTGCACTAGTGTTTTAATGTAGTATGAGGTAATATCTTGGCATGTGAATATTCAGCTTACCCAACTTCTTATATGATGTTCACAGCATTTCTTGAATAAGTGTTTTTCAATTTGTTGTTTACCTTTATCTTTTAGAATTCTATAATGGTTTTTTAACTCAATATTATTTTTTATCATTGATTTTGGAGATTTGCTGAGATTCACATTTTGCCATTTACAACATTTTACAGCCTTCCAATTTTTATGCCTTAGAAGAGGTGTAGAGAACTTTAGATCACAAGATTCAGATTTTGTGGAGGAAACATAATTCCATTTGCATCATGAATTATAGGGAGTACATGAATTTCCCTTACCCAGGCAATTTCTTAGGAGAGAAGAGTTTTAGCATGTGGACCCTATGCAGGAAACACTGAATAGTTTACATTGCTTAAAACATTTTCTATTGCAAAGAATTGGTAATATTGGAATTGAAAGTACTAATTAGAAGTTTTGAGTGTCAAACAAGGATTCCTGAATTTAATATCAAACAAAGCAAAGAATAGGAAGGTTTGATTTGTGCAATGTTATGATTTATATATTTGCTTTAGGCAAAAGAAAAAAGAAATTCCCAGGATATAAGCAGTAGATAAAAGCCCAAGCAACTGAGATCAGGGAACTCAGGGAGTCTGTTGAAGCAGAGCAAATGGAAGATAATAAGCCTCAGACTAGGAGAGTAGTAGGAAGGAAGGAAAGGTGTTATGAAGATACAGTGCAGAAAGATTTGGAGGGGTTTGATACTGTATTTCTTGAGCTGGTTAATGGGAGGGTCAAAGAATAGTATTTGGCCTGTGGTAACTGGTCAAACACATAAAGAACACAAGATGATAGGCAAATATGTGGAAATAATTGTCAATTGTAGCTCATATTTCTTGAGTTCTTGCTGTTTTCAGGCATTGTTACATTGTTAAGTTTTATATAAATTATTTATTTATGCCTCAAAAAACCTTTTTCTTATGTTATTGAATTTAGGGTTGATCAATTTAGTCAAACTTAGGAAAGTATTTTGCAGTGTTGGAATTGTAATCTAGGCAGTATGAGGTCAGAGCTGAGATTTTTACTTCTGCCAGAATATAGGTATAGGACTACACAAGAAAAAGTGGAACTGGAATTGAACAAAAGAAGATGTAGTGATAACTAAAAATTAGACTGCAGGTATAAGTTAACACTATGGTCTTGGATAAACTGTCAAGATTAATATGTGGGAGGTGTGGAATACATCTATGTTATTACTTTTAAATACTTGTATTTTGTGGGAAAAGGATAAAAAGAAAGAGCAAGTTCAAAACTGAAATATGTACCAGTGGTGAGCATTATCTCTGTGGTGAAAAAGCCTCTATAAGGATGGTTATTTTACCTGTTGTGGAATGTTGTTTTGGTGTGGTCAATACAATTTCCTGAGTTTTAGAGATAAGGAATACATGATTAAATATATAATGAAGTTTTATTATAGTGGTAGTGGTATTAATGGAAGGCCAGTACAAAACTTAAGGAATGAGTGGGTGGGAAAGATTGAATATATATAGTTAAGTAGAGTCTTTCTTCAATGTTTGCAGAGTATAGATATATGTTTGAAATGGTTAAATTTCAGTATAACATGGAACATTTTGGGGGACATGTCTGAATTATGTGGAAAAATATCAGAAAGATTATGATGGTGGATATTTTTTAGAAGAGAGTTAAGAGGAGAAATTTGGTAAACACTCAACTATTAAGCTGCTGAAATAATCATGTACATTGATACAGGGAGGAAAATTATAGAAATTCATGTGGAGTGGTTATAATGATCTCTGTAATAGTTGAAGCAATTTGGAACTGGTAAAGTACAGTAGAGACTGAAGAAATTTAGAAATGAATCTGGGGAGAATTAATTAGAAATGATTGAAAATATTTCTGAGTCATAGTGAGAATTAACCAAAGATTTCATAGCAATAATCTGGAAAGATTTTGTAAGTCTAGTTTTACAATATCCTCCAGTAATATTAGGAATTAACATTTTAAAGGTCGCACATTTTTATATGAATATTGTTTTGTCTGTGTTCATGGGTAAGCATTATTTTCTAACATTTCTTAAAAATTTCAGAAGGTTTTTGAGTGAATGAGGCATTAGAAGGGAAAATAAATTCTTTTAGAAAGGATGCTATTTCCACATAATTTTGGTATATGTTAAGTTCATATGTGAATGTTTTAGGAGGTTTGATAATGATTCTGTAAAATGGAATCTTAAGACTTGAATGGGGCAAACTAGAAGGAGGAGGTGGTAAAGGGGCAGGAAAGACTATGGAATGAGACAGACATCATTACTCTAGGTATATGTATGATTGCATGTATCTTGTGACTACATGCAGAACCAGAGAAGTGAAAAATTCTGCTCCATTTGTGTACAATGAATTGAAGAGCTTTCTACTGACTTGTACAAATGATTAGAACTAAAGAAGGAAGGAAGGGAAGAAGGAAGGGAAGGAGGGAGGGAGGGAGGGACGGAAGGAGAAAGGGAGGGAGAAAAGAAGGAAGGAAGATGAAAGAGGCTTAAAAGTTTTGCAGTAAAGCTCTTTTTTGTCCTGTAGGATTTTCTTAGGATATCTTTTTCAGAGTGAACGCTTATCTTTTCTTCAAAAGAGAAGATTTCCTAGGATGCTTAGGAAATTCTGTTTATCCTGTGGTGATTAATAGAGTGCATTATGTAGCTCTTAGTTCTGGAGCAATTGTCCTCATCAAATAAAATGGTAAAGTAGAAAGCACATCAAATTTAGAGTCCAAAGCATTAGCTTTTTTCCTGACTCTGGCACTTAATTTTTCCTAGTAAATGTTCCTGAGTTACATAACAGGGTTGAGAAATATGTAATTGAACTCACAGTTTATTGTGAGGTCCAGTGGGTGATGGATTAGAAAGTCCATGTGCTCTATCAAGGGATGGCATTTGGTGTTGCATCCCCTATTCATCAGGATGCAAACCCATGCTAGCGTGGCACCAGGGCTTCTGCGTCTTCCAAAATGATTGTATTAGTTTGAACAAATAAGGTTCAGATCTATTGGGAAGCTTCTGAAGATGAAAAATTTGTTATCTGAGTTAATATTTGAATAAAATTCAAAGTAGTCTATGAAAAATGAGCACAATTCTGAAGATATAAGGCTTTCTTTCAACAGAAAAAAAGCCATTTTCAAATAATTATTTTATAGATACTAATTTGTGCATGCATTATATGATATAAATCTAAGCAATGTGTTTAATATTTCATTGAATAAAATATTTTCCATATGATTAAAATTGCTATAATAGATTCTGAACTATAAATAAATAAATCATATATACAAATAATTCTTATATGTGTGTATTTTTAACTATACACACATTAGAGGATTTGATAATGTTTCTCTAAAAGGCAACATTAAGAATGAGGAAAAAAAATGTTTAAAACTTTGGCAGTAAAATTTTTTTTTTACTTCAGATTTTTACAGGGTATATTTTTGAGATTATTCTTAGGGATGGATATATATCTATATATATATTTATATATCCATATATATTATATATAGCCATATATATCTCCATCTCTCTCTCTCACTCTCTAGAGAGTGAGAGAGAGAGAGAGAGAAGCAAACAGGGTATGGATATATATATATATATATATATATATATATATATATATATATTTGCTTATTCTCAATGTGAGCCATGTAAAACAAGGATAAATTGGTATAAGGAAGAAACAGACTTTTATCTTCCAAAAAAATCACTCTCTGGTCTGGCTAGTAAAAGAAATTCCTTTAACTTATATAAAATAGACATATTATTTACTTACATATTAAGTTAAGTAACTATATGTAAACATGGAACTAAGTCCAGAAATATGAAGCATTGCACCTGTGATCATCCCTGTCCTAAGTAGATTTCATTTCAGTGGAAGTTGTGTACATTTTGTAGTGAGGGATGTTAGTGTTCATATGAAAATAGCTAGAAGAACTTGATTCTGCTTATGTAAGCATGATTTTTTTTTTTACTTCTGCTATGATTATCCTGGAGAAATTACCATAGTAAAAGCTGTGGCACTTCTAACACCCACATAATCATATTCCTCTGGTTTATGTGAGAGGTGGCACCATGAAGTTGAAATTCAATTTTTTCCATGAATGTATTATTCAAAAATATGTTATCTATGAATGTAACTAAAAATATTGGTCACACTCTTGAATATTATAATTTTTGATAATTATTTCAAAACAAGCTACATAAAAGTATAAAGGGGAATCAATATTTAATAAAGTCTTCATCAGAATTATATATAACCTAATGTTTGTACATATTTGATTATCATTCTTAATATATTTTATTGGTTTAAATCTAAGAAGCCCTCACATATTTCATCATCTATGGAAATTCACCATAATATTTAAAAAAATAGAGCCAAATAATATGAATTAAATTTGTGGCCTGAATTTGAAATTCAAGATGTTTTTGAGTGGTGCATGTATGCGTTAACTCTATGAACCTCAATATTTCCTTGTTTAAAATGAATGCAGTGAACATAGGCATGATTACTTAGAGTTTTGTCTTTGATATAAACACTTTTAGAAACTTTTAAGTAAAAAATTAAATATATATGTAAAGCAAATGGCACATAATGAGTACCTAATAACCAATAACTATGAAAGATCATCATCCATCATTATATTTCTGATATCAACTACTGAAAATAAATGGACCCACACTTAAATAACCATGAAGTAATAATAATTTTCCCTCTCATTAATAGAGCAATGTTTCAAACATGTTAAGTTTCTCTCAATGGAAGGCTTTGCATCTATTGAGAAACAATATTTATATTCACAATACCATGTTACCTTTTTCCAAGTTTTTCCAGCACCTAGATTGCTTTATATTGACTTTAACATTCAGAGAGTGTCAATCTACAATCATTACCCCTAAAACACATGTATATTAAACTTACCCATTGAAGCTGCTTATTAAAATATACTATATAAACATCATCAGTCATGGTGTTATAAACCACAGACTATATTTTAAATATCTTTTTTTCTATTTCCAAATTTATTAAGGTAGTACTAAACACAGCAGCAGAAGCAGCACGATATTCAACACTAATTAAGGTTTAGTGTGACCTAGGCCTTATCTACATTGTTTCTACCTATTAATCCATTTAATCTTGACAATTCTATGAGTTATTATTATAATTATCCACATTTTGCACAGGAAACAAAGTACATAGGGATGGGCTTCAGTGGATTTGTCAGGTTCCAGAGCACTAGTCACAACAAAGTGTTGTGAATGACCTTCCATATTGCTTTACCATGTATTTTAAATTCATACTACAACCTATTAATCTCTGTTGGTTTATCAATCAAAAAAGTTGTAGTACATGTAAGATTCTTTTGTGACCCCTGGCTGTAAGGGATTGTATTAGCATATTTTTCCTTTGTCTTGTACTGTTTATGACAAGCAAGTATATTTATTTATTTATTTTTAATATTTTCATGGAATGCTCTTTATTGCATGTCTTGTCAAAATATTTTTTAAGAATTTATTTTTGAGACATAGATTATCTATCATAAAGTCATATAAGATAATTTTTAATTCTGTTTTTCTTGTGTGGTTCACTCAGTAAATTTTGAAATCATGTCATTTGGAAACAAGGTCATTGTATTAATTCATCATTGGAAATAATCTTATTCTGAATCTTCTACATGAAAAAAAATGTATTGTTGTTTTGACTTTCCTTTGTTTCAACAATAGAAAATATTTTCACCTTGTAATTATAGAGTAAACATTGGTTAAAAAAATATAGAATGTACATTGAAGATGCTTCTTAAAATACACCAAGATCTGAAGAGCATGAATGTTAAGTTGAACCACTGAAAAATGTCTATTATAAGAATAATTCATTTTGATAAAGGCATATTATGATTCCTTTTGCTTACTTGGTGTATTTAGTAACTAGAATAACAAAGTCATTGTATTTTTAAAGGTAAGTTAGATTTTTGGTAGAGTGCCTTTGTGGAATAATTTTTCTTTTACTCTTAGTGATAATTTCTTTGTATTTTAAGTAACCTGAAAGTGTGTATATATAATTATTTTGATTCCTAAAATCTTACATTATTAAATATTAGAATGCTTGAGTATTTTAATTTACCTTAATTTAAGAGTTTTTCTGCTCATCTTTCAATTAAATGGTTAATTTCTAATTTCATGATACATGAGAAATAATTATCTGACAGGATTATGCTATCACAAAGTTTTAGAGAAAGATCCTCAGAGATTAATCTAGTTTAAATTGCTGATTTTATGCTTGTGGAAAATGAACTCTGATAGAGCAAGTGAGTCATTGAAGATCAAGTAGGCAATTAGAGGAATAATTAGGGACTGGAATGGGGGTCTTCAGACTGTTGCCCCTAAATAAAGAATGTTTGAAGTGGAACCAATAGCATAGTGTTCCAATTTATGCTGAGTTAATAACAAGCAGTGGTTGAGACACAGGGTTTATGGCAAGAAAGCCTGTGCTAAAAACCCACATCACTAACTTCACTAACTTCGTGAACTTGAAAACTTTTCCAACCCTGAATTTCTCATCAGTAAAATGGAATTAACAGCTGGGCTTGGTGGCTCGTGCCTATAATCCCAGTGGCTGGGGAGGCTGAGGCAGGAGGATGTGAGTTCAAAGCCACCCTCAGCAAAAACGAGTTGCTAAGAAACTCAGTGAGACCCTGTCTTTAAATAAAATACAAAATAGGGCTGGGGATGTGGCTCAGTGGTTGACTGCCCCTGAGTTCAATCCCCAGTACCTAATCCCTCCCACACACAAAAAGGAATTAACAACATTGATTATCTCAGATGTCTGGTTCACAGATTAGTTAATGCTAATACAGTGACTGGGGAAAAGTGAGCCTTATGTGATCCTGTGTTACTTTAAAATAGCAAGTGTTTTTCTTTTCCAGTGTAAGCTATATTTACTAGAAGAACATTAAGAAAATACAAAAAAAATCAAAAACTAAAAACAATAATTGATAATCTTAATGCCTAAAACTGTTAGACATTATCATAAATTCAATTTTTTTAACTTTAATCTTTCATTTAATTAACAGTTTGATTTTTATTTATATTTTAAAATCCTGCTTTACATAATTATGCAACGTGGAATCTATGTATCTAAAATTTCACTTATTACAATATGCCTAAAATATACTGTATAAAGTGTAAAAATTATAATTTTAAAGCAACTATTAGTTTTCAAAGAAAATAAGAATTCAAGAATTCAATTCAGTTTGGGGACCAAACCATATGACAAATGAGGATAAATTGGTAGTGTAAAAGATGTCAGTTGGCCTAGAGACATGTATAATTGGAGCTTGAGTGGTCTATAGAAATTGTGTGTGTGTGTGTGTGTGTGTGTGTGTGTGTGTGTGTGTGTGTTAAGATCAGGTAGCATGTAGTTTACCCTTCTAACAAAATTTTATATGTGCAATATGATATTGTCAGGAGTTTTTTTTAATGTAATCTTTAAGTAACTGTTTTATTTATTTATTTTTATGAGGTGCTGAGGATGGAACTTACTGACTCACAGGTGCTAGGCAAGCACTCTGCCACTGAGCTACAACCCCAGCCCCTGTTAGGAGTTTTTAATTGCCCTTTAGCATTTAACAATGATTTGGGACCCATGGGAGTTTAGGGATCTGTTCTCAGGCTGTATATGCTTCAGTGCACAAAGATCTATAACCAAGGGAAGATAATAAATATAAAAATTCTGAAATAAATAAACTCAGTAATTAAAGAACATGCAGGGGACAGGGAGGGTCTGTCTCAGCAGTGACTTTAAGTAGTATGAAATGAATCTCACCAAGAATTGGGGGATTTGCTCAGTGGTATGCATGCATGAGGCCTGAGATTTGATTAACAGCACACACAAAACTAGACAAAAAACCAAACCAAACAAAAACTAAAACAAACTCCTCTGACAATTCATTGACATGAGAAGAATTTCCTGGTGAAATCGCCTGAATTCATGTTGTTTTCAAGGACAGAGAAATATGTCAGCATTAATCTTAAAATGCACTCTGGTTTATTAGTGCTTCCCACACACTTTATGAGAATATGGGAACAAAATTCTTTCTGGAATGTTAATATATTCATCCCAGGCTCTTAACAACTCCCACAGAGAAGAGATCAAGTAGATCAAGTAAATCACAGAACACAACTGCAAAATACACACGGAAACAAGGTACCAGTGGCAACAAAGAGCAGACAAAAAATTAAAAGCCAATAATATAAATATAGTTAATGTTTTCAGAATAGGGCAAAAAAACTTATTAACAGAAGTATAAGACTCTCAAAAAGACAGCTCAGAATTGGGAGAAAAGAAACAACAACAGAAAACAGAACACACTGTAGAAACAGAAATTCTGGAAGTAGGAAATACAAAATTAGTGTCAAAATTCACTGGAAGGTAGCAGAACGAACATATATGAAGAGAAACTTAGTGGTCAGAAGACAAAAGAAATTTGCAGAATTAAGAAGCAAATGTACTTTAAATATTGGATAGATATTAAAAGATGAGAAATTACCAAGGGTCTGAAAGTATGTATATATAGAATAAAATATATAGTATTTTTTTAAAGGCAATGTATATTATGTCTGAGAGCAAGGAGAATGTAGTAACTTTTGTCAACCTCATTGTTTCATAGCCAACTTATGGGTACAATTCAACAATAATTTGCCAATGGTGACACATCTCAGCCCACTAACTTTTTTTTATTTAATGTAATATATTTTGGTATGTGATACATTGTTAAACTATTTCTCATTCTCATAAAAATTATATTCCTTAAATTGAAACATCTTTACACTTTATAATAGATACAGCACAATTTTAGGTCTAATTTGCATTATTCACATTTTCCCCATCACTTTCTTAAATCTAGACAAACAACAAAAGAATAAATCCAGCTCTGATTTGTAGAGTTTGGCAATTACCATAAGTGTGTATGTGCTCCCATCATGGCTAATTTTAAGCTATCAGTGTAGTGTCACTGAGCTCAGTGTTCAGAAAAGATTTGCAGTAGCACACCACTCTATAGTATTTATGTAGCATTTAATAATATTTAAACCATATAGGTACAGACAAAATGTCCTCCTAAGCATAGATAATCTTAAAGTATTTGAGAACATGGGAGTTTTAATTTTATCTGTCTTTAGTTTATTTAATTGTAAGTTTAAGAAACTTAAATTTTCAGTAATCACCATGTTTTAAAAAATCACTCAGACATCCTAAAAATGCAATCCTAAAAACCTACCAGCCAGTAGGAATAGGTGTCAGCTTCCTTACCCCGTTTGGAATCACTGGGCAGTTCTCATTTATAGTCTTCAGATAGAATTCTTCTGTGAGGGATGGGAAGGGAAGAAAGATTCAAAGAGTAAAGGGCTGAGAATGAACAGGAAAATTCTCACTCCTCTGTTCAGTAACTTTCAGTAAATATCTTTATTTTCATCCATAATTCCCATGGAGACTTTGGACACTAATCAATTGTTCTCCAGGGGCAAGTTGCACTTCTGATTGGTCCTCCCTTTGAATGCCTTTGCTTTCAGAGGGTATTCAATCTGCTCAGGTGAATGCTGTGAATCCAGTTTTCCTCAAATGACTTGAAATATTTTATTCTTAAAAAAAAATTTCTCTTTATGATTCATTTTCTCTCATTAGTTGTGTGGTAGAAGGTGGTCATTGGAAAAGTAAAATCAATAAATTTCTGGTGGCATTTCTTCCATATTTAATCAGAGATATCAATTGATATTTCTTAGAATTTAGTATAATTCCAGGGCTTACCAAACATAATTAGTACTAAAGGTGTACAATAAAATAGTAAATATTCTATAATGCCTTTGTACATGTTGATTCATAGGAAACTAACAGTAGAAAAATAATGTGTTGTTTTTAAAGCATACTCCATCAACCATTGGAAAAACAAATTTCTCATCTTGCTAAGAAAAAGGTCAATCTATAACCTCAAATATGAAAAAAAATATGCAATTATGTCAGAGTCTGAGGCTCTTAATAATGTCTAATCTGTTGGTATGTTACTAGTACAGCAGTGTGATGTGCTCCCTCTTAGTATGTACACCTCATAAGATCATTTCAGCCCTTCTCAGTATATCTGTCATCTTATGTATTGCTGTAAACTATCCCCATTGAACTCCTTCAAAATATTTCACATGCAACACTTCTAGGTATTCAATTAAGCACTGGAATTTTCAAAAAGGTGTCAAAAGTAAAGGAGAAAGAGGTGGAAAATGGAATTGGATATAACATGCCTCTTACTGTCAGACACAATTTTCTCTCTTCAAACAGCCAGAAAACCTGTTACAGGTTTGTAACAAGAAAGTGATGAATGGAAAAAGACATATGCCTGGTGGCATGCATGCCTTTGGAGAAATGTGTTCTAGGCACGTATGAAAATTAGATTTTTTTGCATTTTAATAACTGAGTATCAGATCACTAAAACAAATAAATTTTATGTTATAATGCATATCTTCTATTGTCTTTTCATTGTCTGGAAGAACATCAAGGATAAAGAAGAGTGTGGATACTTATATGCAACACCAGGAAGAAAGTAATTATTCTGTTCTTCATTTCAACATTTCTTAAATTTGAAAGAAATGCTTGTAGGAATCCATTTGGAAAGTCATGTTAGAATCATTTCTGAGCTCAGATGATTATAACATTGTGAGAAAATGGTGTTTCATTGGTATTGGAGACATTTCCAAACTTGTAAAGTTGTCCAAGTTCAAGCTGTGAAATCTTGAGTCTAGACATCTGTCATTTTTACAGAGTGGGACTATAAGGAAATCACTATTGAGCAGTATTTAGCCATTTTTTACTACTCTGTTTTTATGTGTTTTTAGTGAACAGAACATTTTTTAAAAATGCCTACCCTGCTTAGTACATTTCTCTGTCCTTACGCTTCATTGCATCTCAGTTTGCATTCCACATTGTTCATACAATGTTGTTACTTAGCATCCCTGGGATCATCTCCTACCTTATAACTTAATTTTTTTCACTTGAAAATGAACTTCAGATCTGTGAGAATAATCCCCTCATACATTTTTTGTTTCCACTAAAATCTTCTCACTCTAATAACCACTCAAGTGTAATTCTTTTATAAAATGCATTTTCTATACATAAAATATTGCTTAACCTGGTAAGTTGTCTGTGGTTCTTTCATACCATCCATGCTTAATGCTGGGACTAATCCCCTGTATTGTAATCAGTACTTTTCTTCTTCTTTTTTAACCTACTAAACCTTCAACTTCTTTAGAGCAAGGATTTATCTGTTCTCTTACCAAAATTAACTACTTATAGGATGAATATTTAGGCAGTTTCCTCTACCGAGATATTTTATTCCAGTAGAATTAAGAATTAATAAGAATGAGCTGGAACAAACATGTTAGTCATGCTAGCAAAATTAGTAAATTATTATATGAATTTATTAATTTATGTTTAATATAATTAGAGACTGCTTCCTTTTGAGAAATTAAGACATTCTATATATTATAATTATAAGCTGAAGTAAGTAAAAGCTCATGTATAGAGTGGGTTCCATGAAGGAAATATTTTTTTTATGTATAGAGTGAGGAGTATTCAGAGAAAACAAAAGAACTTTCTCCTTATTTTTCTCTTTTTCCTTACTTCTTTCTCTCTGAAGTTATGACTTCTATAATGTTTTCTAAAATTGCTAAGATTTTAAGTATCTGGTAAAGTCTGTAAAAGTCAATATAATCAAAATCATGCTTTTAACAGAGAAAATATTTCATGCAAGTATAGAAGTCTGAATGAGTCATTGTGCCACCAGGAGGAAGACTAGAAAATAAAGGTTGTGATGAATAATGCTTATATCTTACAATTTGGAATGGAATAAAATGCAAAGTTCTAAGGTTTAGTTTTTGGTTTATTGAGCTCTAGAATTGTTGTTAGTCTGAATTGAATGACAAACTTGAATTACTTCATCTGTAAATTGGGTGTTGGGCATTATATTTCTTAAAAATAATTTTTAGTTGTCAATATATCTTTTATTATATGCAGTGCTGAGGATTAAACCCAGGGTCTCACAGATGCTAAGGAAGTAGTCTACCACTGAGCCATGACTCTAGCCCTGAGCATTATGGTTTTACATCATTTTTTATTAGAAATTCTGTAATTGTGACACAGAATTATCTGTGTACTAAAGTGTTTTAAAGTTTTGTTCCAAGTAGAGTTTCTGTCTAACATAAGCTATACCTGAAAATAAGATATTTTTAACATTAAGCCGTGTTACTTGATGTCTCTATAACTATTTTCAATTCTCTATGATAAAATTAATAATAAATATATTTGGTCAAATCTTATGAGAAGTCCAAAAATAATCTAGTATCAAATTCTCTCTCTCTCTCTCTCTCTCTCTCTCTCTCTCTCTCTCTCTCTCTCTCACACACACACACACACACACACACACACACCTGACACACACAGATTTTTTTTAATATTTATTTTTTAGTTGTAGTTGGAAATAATACTTTATTTCATTTATTTATTTTTATGTTGTTCTGAGGATTGAACCCAGGGCCTTGCACATGCTAGGTGAGCACTCTGCTGCTGAGCCACAACCCAAGCCCCACACACAGATTTTATATACATAGATTTCTTTTAGTTAAAGAGAATGTTTAAAAATCAAATCTTTAAAAAATGAATATTTTAATAACTTTTCAAAGGCCCTGGATATGCTTGATTTTGTTATTTCCTTTTTTTTCCTTTTTGTCCCCAGACCACTATGTGTAATTCTAATCTTCCACAAATAATGTATTTACATTTAAAAGACTGAGGTATTTCCAGATTTTAATAATTAGTAAAAATAATAAATACTTTGTTCTAAAATTTATTTCCTCGATGTTCAGCATTTTAAATTCTTTCCACATATTCATTATTGGAAAAATAATTTTAAGTTTGAAGACCTTGTACTTTAACATAAACAGACATGTTTAACATAAGCATGCTTAACATAAACATGACCTTAAAATTAACCCCATCTTTTATCATCCTTACTAATGCATTTAGTTGGTTTTTTTTAAATTAGGATATTAGTCAGAAATAAAGAATGCTTTCTTCAGCTGTGATTTTTTAAAGGAAATAAATCATAAAGAGGGAAACACTTATATTTTTTTTCTAATTTTGTATTTTGACCCTTCCTTTAATCTCTTCTTCCTGTAGGGATTCAAGAACCATGGCTGCAAATGATATCTTGAAATAATTGACATACTTAACAAATAGATTTGGTTAATTTACAGTTTTCAAATGTTGCTCTTCCCTAGCATGATAAGAGGACTTCTGAACTCAACTTGATTCATCCCCTAGTATCTATAGAAAAGTAGAAGCATGCACTGCCAGGATAGAACAGGAAGAATGAATAGGAACCAAGAAGCACACCTGAACTGGTGACAAATGAAATGCCTGCCCCATAAGTTAAATCACAAAACTTTGTCTTTAGTAGCTTTATGAAAATGCAACTGAAATTTGGGAAATGGTACTCTAAAAGACCAAGTGGTGCATGTTGGCACTGTTAGAAACATAAGAAAAATATCAAACAGAGTGGAGGAGGGGATGTTGGACAGAAGGATAATTTTGCATTATGGTGTATATCAGACAATTTGGGGTTAACTATGTATAATGAATTCCTAAACTCTAATAGTCATGTTTATATGTTTGTACTTTCTGTCTCTTTTCCATTTTACATTATTTTTGAGCCAACCACGATTTATGATACAATAGAGAGAAAATAAAAGAGATTAAAATTTGTGACCCAGAAAATCACTCAATTATCAGGAGTAAAGTGTATGTAATCTGGAAGTTTGATGTTTTGGAAAGATTGAATCATTATTGTTGGTTGCAGTATATATCTAATGTATTTACATTTTCAAAAAGACCAGAATATCCATAGATTAGAATTTAGGGAGTAACAGCTGTATTTATCACAAAGCTCAAGCAAGGCTACCAGTTTGTCCTAAACCAAGCTAAAGGAATTCTAAACACACAGAAATTATCCTAACATTTTGCTATGCCAATTGCATTCTACTAATTTCTTTTTCTGATGCTGGGGAAGTTGGCATCATCATTATGAGAATTCACCATAAACACTTTCACAAAGATAAAGTCTGGTGAACTAAATAGATGAACAGAAGTTCACATCTCATCTCTCTGGTCTTTCCACCATCTACAATATAACAAGGGAGTCATATGTTTAAGGACAAGGGAGTCTTATGTTTAATTCATTCACGTGAATTTTTTAATTTGCATATTTAATGTTTTCCAAGGTGAGGGATAACAGAATCATGGAAGAACTGAACATCAAAATTTTATTGTTCCTAGGGTACTCTTAAAACTCTCAGAGATATAACTGCCACAGAATACTGAATTTACTTAACATTCCAGGTTATTGACTCATGTGCCCTTTTGCACTTGAAAAATCCATGTTTCATTCAAGTACAACCAACATGTCTCCTTAAGATGTCGCAAAGATGTGGAGGAAGGTGTAGGAACACACCCTACAGGAAGTAACACTCAGAAGCAGCTAAAATTGATTAAAATTCTAAATCATTACTTGGATAAATATCAGTTTGTGGAGATAAAGATATAGAAAATGAAGTTGTCAAAGCAGTGTTTGGGCCACATATATTTATGCATCATTGTAAGATAGAAGAACCTACATGACAAGGAGTATATCTTGGAGAATACTTAAAACCAAGAAGATAAGCTCATCAAATATCTGTTTTTGTTTTTTTCAGACATTTCATACTGTACTCAAATATCTTTGGTCTTGTATTTCCATTTAAGTAATATCTAAAATTGAATTTTAATTCATGTGCATGCCTGCAGACAGAGAGATTGAAAGATTTAAATTGATTCACTGAGTCAGGCAGAAGTGTTGGCAGCTGCAGTAAAGAAGCTTTCCCCACACTACATTGCCAGATCTCAGTTCTGACCCATAGTCACTGTGCCAAGAGCTGCCAGGAATGCCAAGTGCATGGTGATTTTGTGAAACAGAGAAATAGAATCTGAGTGAGAATGCTTAATTGTTTAGAACTACTAGGTTTAGTTGATATATGGGCCAAATTTCCAGACATAAAAAGAACTGGAGGTAAGAATCTTCAGGCACAAACATTCTTTGCATTTATTGCCTAAATGTAAGCAGGATTTGAGTAAGCAGCACTTTGAAGTTAACTTCAGGCCTTAGTTTTCTACTTATGATGACAAAAGGAAGGCAGCATACCTTGTTAATATGCAACCTTGAGAGGAAAGATTTCTTCTCAGTTGCCTTCAGATACCAGGTATTGTAAGTTAGATATACTTGTTTTATCTCCACCACACATCAAATAAGTAACATTTTTGCTTGTTATTTGCCATGAGCTTCTTAGAATTAGTTAGTCTATAAAGTTTTTATTTTATTTTTTGTTTAAGATTGGAGTTTGTGGGTTTATGTTGTATTGTCTTTATTTTAATTAAACTATGGGACATTATAGAATTTTAAAAAATGCTTATATAAATTTATATTATATTCTTAGGAAAGAAAATGACTTGAAACAGTTCAAAATAATCACACTTGTAAAACATTCTTACATAAATTATACAACATTTTAACATTGTTCTACAGAACATTTCAACATCAACATAAGTACCACTTTTAAAATATATTTTCAATCATTGAAAATGATCTTCAATAACACTAACCTCAAGTATATAAATTAATCCATAGAAATCATTTTCTTTACTAACCAACAATTTATTACATCTAATTCTGTCATGTGAACATCAATTTATCAATATTATATTCGCATATGAACTTTATGAGGACACCATATTAGAACTCTTGATGAGTGCTTTCTGTTTTTGAAAAGAAAAATAAAGTTGATAAGAATGAATTAATGATTTGAGGATAACATTTAAACATGCTGCCTGAAAAATCATGAATGTGATGCGATATGTGCATTGTACAGATCTTTTATAATAGACTATGAAAGAAACTGATTGTAGGATGATTGCATATTTTAAAGACTATTTAAAATGAGTTTATACCAATTTTGACTGTTAGCACCCTAGAGTTTGTGAGCCTGCCTAAGCCTGCTTGAATTACTATTTCGTTGAAGATTATTAATCACCAGCTGCCATCATGCAGTGGCAGGGTTCCAAGGCAGCACTCTGAGGACTGCACTGTTCATTCCTCTGTCTCAGGGTGACACAAAGTGTAGAAGCCTTTTTGGCTTCTTTCCAAAAAAAACTGTCCATAAAATGTGTATGTTATCACCATGTTTAAAATCAAAGAATGTTCAGAAAAAAAATATTCCAAATCCTCAGGTATTTCACCTAGATTTAACTAAGTATTTACACTGTTTAATAGAAGACAGGGATCCTGAAAGGAAAGCAAAATAAAGCAAAGCCTCCAGGTTCTTTGCACTTCAAACTCCGTTGCTCTCACTTTCCCCATCTATTACCCAGTGATGTATTTCACAGGATCCTGTGGTGGTAGGGGATGGTGTGGGAAAGAGAAAGACTTTGGCCTATGAATACTTAAATTATTCAGTTGTACATTCTGTGGTTTTCATTTCGTCAGACTTCAGCATGCAGTGAAATGGTGACATGTCAAATGTTGCATTATTGGTTGATAATGTGCTCTGTAAAAATGTGAAGGCTTAGCTTCCATTCCCTCCTGGCAGTACTGACAGATCCCAGGACAGATGCAAATTTGACTTCACACATCAAAATTGGACAAACCATGCATGAATATAACCTGACTGTGCTTAAGTTTTCATTTCTTTTGGCATCTGCTTTCTTATCCCTTCTTGCGATTTTTTTTTAAACTTTTTTAGACAAGGAAATTTGGAAAAGTTTTTAAATGAGTTCCAAAACATTTTCTAATTTTTCAATGTTAAGCACATGTTCTGAAAAATAGCATCATGATCATAGCCAATTTAATATTTCTAATCACAGAAAAACATTTATTTGAATTTGAGATATATTTAAATTTTAAAATGTAGCATTATTTTTAAAGTCATATCCTTTAATATACATAAACATAAATTAACACATTTTAACCTACAATGTTTTAAATAACTCATTTCCAAAATGCAAAATTAGCAGAGAAGAGGCCGATATCTAAAACCTTAGTTTTTATTTTATATTTGCTGATGATTTCTTTTTGAGTAGTCTTTTAACTTTTACTTTTATCTAAGAATCATGCTGTGACTTTTAACATATTTAAGGAGATAAATGAAAAGCACCCTGGGAAGAAATGATAATAATATCTAGAATGTATTAGGTAAATTTATGGATTGTAAGCTTAAAACAGAATGACTGTTTCTGTTTGAATTATCATAATAGTTGGTTTTTGCTCTGAGTATTTTTCACTAAGTTTTGAGGGTTGTGTTGTGAATATATTTATGTAATTACAAAGGATGAAGAAACATATGACTGAGAACTTTTTGTAGAACTATTGTTTTAAGAGAATGAATAGCTAATATTAAAAGGGTTAATTCAGTTAGATTTTAAAAATCTGCAAAGTAGTTTATTTTTGCCACTTCTGGAAATACTGTTGAATCTTACCTATGCTCCATTCTTATTCCTTTCTACTTCTAAAGCTCAGAATAGATATGTGATTTTGAAAAACCTGATTACATAACTTCTTTCATAGTTTTATGACTTTTGTTATATTTTCTATTCCATTTCATATATTTTAATTTAAAAAAAACTTCAGAGTATTCCTCCTGTTTTGTTTCAGCTGGTCTTCACTCATGGTGCCTTCCTTGCATTAAGTGGTAATTTCTTTCTTTCTTTCTTTCTTTTTTTTTCTTTAAAGGGAAATGGTCCTTTTTCTTAAGTTTTCTTAAAACTTTGCTTCTGTCAGACACTTGAAAGTGCTAATGAAAACTGACCTCTTTCAACTAAATTCTTTCTTTGAGATCCCACCCCCACCCTCACCTCCACCCCTGGAACTCAGGGAGTGTAGAACTTTGACCCTTTTATATCCCAGTGTGTTCTAGCTCATGGGTTCAAATTTTCCCAAACAGGTTCTTCATTGAGATAGTGTTAGAAAAGGGGAGATGGGAAATGTATTTCTAGTTCACCCATTCATCAAGAATGCAAATTTTTGGTGTCCCAGACTTAAGGGTCCACAAAAAACAATATTCACATCACTTTCCTGGCTTCTTGTATGTTTGGGGCTTGTACTATGATCATTCTCTAGCCTTAAGCTTGATTACTTTCTTTCCAGTTCATGAACAGATGCCAAATTTTAAACTAATGTTTTACCCAGTATTTAATATTTATGTTTTGAGAAGGAGAATTGGTCTGTACATCTAGTCCAAAACATTGTAATAAACTGATTACTTAAGTGACTAAAGGAAAACTAGGTAGAGAGATCATGGTTATTCAACTCCTGTATACCTTTAAAACTCTGATCCTTTAATTTATTTGCTTCTTTGGATGGTAATCAGACCTACAGGTGGCTTCCACCAAAATACCAGCTTTTTTTCAAACATGAGTAGGAAGAGTTGTGTAATGATGCTGGCTCAGACTTTTCCTACCTAACACATATTAATATTATTTCAGAGCTTAACCAAGAATATCTGTTTTCAAAAAAAGATTAATAAGTGTTACATCATGCTAATTCCAGGTAGGGTGAAATGGAGAATAGAAATTATTAGAAATATGTGAATGCAAATTGGGAGTTTAGGAATCTCATGGCACCCATTTCAGCTCTTCATTTCAAAGCAATTTCTGATAACTTAGATCAAAATAACCAAATTTTTATTTTTTTGTTATGATCTCTTACCATGTATAGCTCATATATAAATCTAATAACTAGCATTATATCATTTTAAAATTTGTTACAATTTTTCTAATTTCATATTTGTTACTGTTTGGAGATGAGGTGACCACAAAAGCTCACATATGAGACAATGCAAGAAGTTTCAGAGGAGAAATGATTGGATTGTGAGATTCTTAACCCATCAGTGAATTAATCCCTGATGCAATGAACTGAGTGGTAACTAGAGGCAGGTGGGGTGTGGCTGGAGGAAGTGGTTTATTGGGGGTGTGGCTACAAGGTATATATTTTGTACCTGGAGCTGGAGGTTTTTGTATCTGGAGCAGTCTTTACTGCTCTGCCTTAGTAGGGATGAGTCAGAAAAAAGCCTCTGGGACTAGGAAGCTGAGGTTTGATGATCCCCTCCACTCACACTAGCCACTTGGCCTTGTGCTTATTGATCATCAACATTTTGTTTTCTCTTTTGTAAAATAAGATTATAGCTAGTTCTTATAAGGAATAAAATAATTAATATATGCAAAGCATTTAACCAACATTAAGTTTTAGCTTTTCTTCCAATAACTCTGATGTTTTCAAATGATTCCTCAGTGAATTACAAGGATTTTAAAAGGGAAAATTGAATTCAAGAGTATTAAGTGAAATATTTATATTTGCATAGGGCTCGTGAATGGGGAAAAGGACTATACAAGCCTAAAAATAATGAAAATAGATGTAAAAATGATATATGTAACAAGGATACATAGCAAAATTAGACTATCTGAAAGGGATATTAATTATTGTTAAACTACAATTTGGGCTCAAAGAAGTTTACTGTCTGTCTTTGGAACATGCAACCTGAAGAAATTGCAAATCCTCAATATTTTATATGATAGGTTTTAGTCCTGTTCCTTCGGTTTTCCATAAAAATGATTCATTAAAAGAAGGTTTCCTGATTTCCAAATATATCTTTATCATTCAACTTGTCTAAGATCATCATAAACAGATTTTGCAGTCATATTTGATAACTATGTATAATTTATTACACTTTCTCAGCCCAGTTAAATTTTTATGACTCCAGTGATAGTGTTTTATGATTATATCTTCAATTTGTAAACCAGACCATGATGAAACTTGTCCTTAACTTTCTTTTTTTTTTTTAAGATATTTTTCTTTTTTTTTTGCGTTTTTTTTTTATTGGTCTTTCATAACATTACATAGTTCTTAATACATCATATTACACGGTTTGATTCAAGTGGATTATGAACTCCCGCTTTTACCCCGTATACAAATTGCTGTATCACATCAGTTACCCTTCCATTGATTGACATATTGCCTTTCTAGTGTCTGATGTATTCTGCTGTCTGTCCTATTGTCTACTATCCCCTCTCCCCTCCCCTCCCCTCCCCTCCCCTTTGTCCTTAACTTTCTAGGAATTGATTTTAGAATGTGTCAGTACTGGTATCTACTCAAGAGATTTCATGTGTCATACTATAAAATTGCAATTACTTTTATCTTCATTGCATAACCAAATGAACATATCTAAAATATGGGTAGATGTTTATTACTTTTCAGACAATATACTTGAGTAATTCTCTTAATATCTCAACATATATATGTGTATATCAAATGTATATCTTAGATTTAATATACTCAAAAGTCTTCCTCTACTTTTTATATAAAAACAAAGATTCATAAAATTGGTTTAATTTTTTCTATTTTTGCTCCAATGTATTTTAATTACTTTCAAATGTTACTGGAATACTTCAATAAAAATTACGTAAAACTTGAAGTCAGAGAGATCTAGCTTTAAGTTCTATTCTGCCACTTGTACCCTAAGAGGATTCTTAATGGGAAATTTAGTATCTGTGAAGCTCTGTTTCTTCCTGTAGAAAGTTAGATTATCACTTACAATTGTTAACAGTTAACACATAAAGATGTCATAAAATGAGGTTATGTATGTTAAGCACCTAGAACAGTGTCTGAAGATTGAGGTTTTATAATAATAATTTTATTACTTTCTGGCAATTAATAATTACTAAAATATATGTTTGTTTGTGTGTGTATATAAATGTTAGTCTTCTGAATCCTATGGTATCTACCAAACATTTATGTCAACATGCCATATAAAACACAATTTGACGTAGATGTTTGTTTTTAAATATCTGCCAGTGGTATAAACATATATGTGAATGATGTGTCTAATCCTCAATTCATATTAGTTACTTCTAGAATATTGTTTTCCTTTTAATATTGCATATCCCAAACTGTGCTATATTAGTCATTTGCTTTGTTTAAAAAACTAAAGAAGTTACCACTGGAATAATGGAGGAAAGGAAGGAAGGAAGTTGGGGAAGAAGTCATCCACCCTTGGAGATGCAAAATCTCATATAAAAGGCCCTAAGATTTTCTGTTGTAAAGAAACCTTTAAATATTTACTCCAAACACCAGGATACCAAATTTTTTATTATTTTTTAAAACTTTTTTTAATATTGTAGATCGACAGAATGCCTTTACTTTATTTGTTACTTTTATGTGGTGCTGAGGGTCAAACCCAGAGCCTCACACATGCCAGGCAAGCGCTCTGCTGCTGAGCTACAGCCCCAGCCTCTCAATTACTATTTTTTAATTAAACATTTTTTTCACGTTTGTGTCAACATTTTGCTAAAGCAATGCTCCAATGTTAATTGAAAAAAAATAGTGCTGTTTAGTATCAATGAAAGTAAATATTAAAGGATATGTAAAACTGAATGAAACACAAGAGAATCAGGTTGGAAATGAATTACATAGTGGTCAAAACCCCGGATGTGACTAAAAAGGAATCCCAGCTTAATTACCAAGTATAATAAAATAAGGTCTGATACTCAGGTTATTGAATTTGGCAGCTAGAGAAATACAACCAAAAATGTACAAAGAATAAAAATAAAACAAAGCAAGTACTGCACATAGAATAAAAAGTGTTAGGATTTTCTTGGTAAAT